>NC_041384.1:764477968-764507371 GCF_002162155.2 Triticum dicoccoides | reverse complement strand
AGGGATGGCCGGGGTGGCGGCGGACCGGTGGTGGGGAGTGTTTTCGTGGCGGGCGGGGCGGTGCACCGCCGGCCGCGGGTGGCGGGTGGCTGCTGTTTGGCCGGTGGTGGCTGGCGGCTCAGGGGGTGGAGGTTGAAGATGAACCGTAGGCCCTTGATTTCGTATCCAACGGCTGCAAAATCGTCTGACCAGAGATGAAAAAGTCAGTCGACCAACGTGTAGACTCACCTTGCTAGTGCGTTCAGTTTCGACAGCAAAATTCAGTTTCGACAGTTAAGTTCAGCTTCGACAGTTAAGTTCAGAGATGAGTGGCTGATGTATTTTACATCTAGCACTTTGTGGTTATGTATTTTACGTCATGTATTGGAGATGCTATTAGAATTCCACTCAGGTTAACATTGTTCGTTGTCTCTCTTGTCCTACTTCAGCCTCGGCGTCGTACAACTCACCGGAGCTGCTCCAATGACGAAACCCTCCATCACAGTGGAGCAGTACCTCGGGCTCTATCTCCAGACGCCTAAGATCTTCTTCCCCTCCTCCGACAGCAAAGTCATCCGGAGCATCCTCACCGGCCAATCCAATCACGCTGAGATCGACATGGCTTCACCAAAGAGGTTGTACGCTTGTTGCATCTCTTTTTTACTCTACATGTTATATATACTGTCCACTGAGCACACGATTTGTTCCTTTAGTGTCTCCTTGAAAGAAAAAACGTAGGAATTTTAATTTTCACTTGTCCTCCTGTTCAAATTCCTATTCATGAAGCACAAGACTAAGAGATAGTAGTATAATAGCATTATAACCGTACGTTTTCTTGTGGTTTGACTTAATCTCACCATGCTTCTTTGCATCCTGTGATCTTCCAATTGTTGTGAATCAAACATCCAGATTGGCAGAAATCCTGTGTTTTTAAATTCTCTGTTTTGCACGTGCATTCCTATCCTATTCATGTCTATTTCCTATCTCTGCCTTGTTGGAATCCTCCAATTCAAACGAGCCCTGGTAGAATTACTTCTCTTACAGATAGTTGTTAAAGAAAACCTTGCGTCGTTTGTCCCGCTCCTGTTGTGCCGTCATCCACCCCAGCTCAGCTGCTCCAACGACAGAAGGGTCCAGCACAGCACGGATCCGGCCTCCAGACTGTCTTTCGCCGCCTCAGATCTTCTTCCCGGCCGCTGGCAGCCATGAAAACTGCATTACCATCATCAACCGAGCAGATGACCTCAAGGACTACACGGGTCCGCAAGAGAGGTCGCACTCTTTCGTGTCTTCTTACGTTATGCATCGCTTAATATTACATGCTACTTTATCCTCCTGTTCACCGATTAGACTCCGAGTTAGCTCCAAACTAATGGTCAAAGTTGAGTTTTAAAATGGTTGTGGGGTACATATCGAGGCCGCTATAAATAGTATCTATCTACTATCTGGTTAATCTCCGGTGTCTACTATGAGTTTCATGTTGGGTGGGAAACAAACAGTAAAGAATCCATTGTCTGTATTTTTTAACCGAAGCCATTATCTGCCTGCTATTATTGGTTTTGGGTCTATCCATAGGTTGCTACCATCACTCTGGATTTCTGCATGCACTCCTTACATAATCTGACTATGTTTTATTCCTATGCATGACAGTTATTGTAAACAATGGAACTGAACATGTAGAGCAAAAGAGACGAGCCTTGCGTGGCAATAAAATTTCATGCAGACGTCGCTCCATGGTAGACGCAAAGGCAGCCCCCCTCCATGCATTTCGGATTGTAATCGAGAGGAAGATATCTGTTCTGAGGGGGATTCAGAAGGAGAAGACAACTCCTATTTACCCCCTGAGGTCTTCGCTCTAACTAGGCATGCTGATGTTGGTTATATCATGCATATGGTGTCTTGCATTTCTTACTTTATACATCAAATATGTCATCTGCTTAGTTTAGACATCATTTGTGCGAATGCCATCTGCTTAGTTTATTCACCATTTATGTGAATTATGCAACACCATCTTGTTTAGCCAGGCATCATATATGTGAATTTTGCAATGCCATCCTGCATAGCCAATCATCTTATATGTAAATTATATCAGGCCATCCTTTTTTTGTTACATATCACATTTGTCAACAATGTTAGTACATTCAACTGCTCTTCGTGTGCATCAGCCATTTGACACGGTGATGGCAAATTCTGGAGTGAAAACAAGGTCTTCAGAGCAGACTATGCTATCTGACGAAGCGCATATCTCGCTGGTTACGGATAGCTCCTCCGCGGAGGATTCAGAGACAGATGACCAGTCCTATCCCCCCCCCCCCGAGGTGTATGCTCTAACTTGGCAGGGTTATGTTGCTCATATCGTGCGTATGGTGTCTCGCATTGCTATGTCATTTGATTAGTTTACACATGCTTTGTGTGAATGCCACATGTTCAGTGTCTAATTACCATATATGTGAATTATGCATTGCCATCTTGTTGCAAGACATTATATATGTGAATTATACAATGCTACCTTGTTGCAAAGGCATTATATATGTGAATTATGCAATGCCATGTTGTTTAGCCAATCATCATGTATGTGAATTATCTCATGCAATCATTTTTTTGTATTACGTGTTCCATTTGTTGACAACGTTTGTATATTCAACTACTCTTCCTATGCATCAGCCATTTGAAGCGGTGATGGAAGTATCTGGAGTGAAAACATGGTATTCAGAGCAGACAATGCTACCCGCTGAAGCAGACATCTTGCTGGTTACAGAGAGCTCCTCAGAGGAGGATTCAGAGACTGATGACCAGTCCTATTTCCCCCCTGAGGTCTATGCTCAAATTTGGCAGGGTTATATTACCCATGGCATGCATGTTGTCTTGCATTGCTTAGTTTTTACATCATATATGGATTGCAATCTGCTTACTTGCTTACTATATAAATCATATATTTGAATTATATCATGCCATCATTTTTACATAGTACATACACATCATCTATCTGAATTATGGCATGGAAACCAATTTAATAAAGACATCATATAGTTATATCATCTCATCCTGTTTAGTGTTTACAGTCATCATATTTTGAATTATGGCATTCTATCCGTTAATGTATGTGAATTATGGCATGCCAACCTATTTAATAAATACATTATATAGTTATGTCATGTCATCCTGTTTACATAGTCTCATATTTTGAACTATGTCTTTCCATCTTTTTTAATTAGCCATCATAATGTGAAATTGTGTCATGCTATCTTGTTTAGTTAGCCATCATATATGTGAAATTGTGTCATGCTATCCTGTTTGGTTAGACAACATAAATATGAATTATTCCATGCCTCTTTTATTCCCCACTATCCATTGCACCTGTCTATCATACAATTTCTATACTTTCAATTATTTTTCTTGTTTATCAGCCATTTGAATTGGAGAGCGTGATGGCAGTATCTAAGGGAGTAACAACATGGTCTTCAGAAAAGATAGTGCTACCAGTTGATGCAGATAGAACCACGGTTGTACTTGCCCAAGGACCAGATCCACCACACATAACCTAGACTCTCGCAGATTGTACCCCTACCCAGTTGGACAGAGAACCAGCTACACCCCTTCTAACCCCAACCCCGGCAGATAGTAACCCAGTTCCAGTTGACACACCACCGTCTCCACCACAGAGCACCCAAACACGAGCAGTTAGTAAGGGAACTGCAGTGCCCAAAGCACGAGGACCACCACTCAGAATCCCAACTCAACGCTTAAAGGAGAAGAAGATTTGTTCTCAGGTCAGGTTCTGTAGCTATGGTTCATACTCCTTTGCTCTTGCATTACTGTGTTTACTCATACCAACTATTTTCAAATTTGAAGGATGGAATTGAAACTCCAATGGCGCAACAGGTATGTTTTAAACCTGTTTCTTTAACTGGTTTGATGTTGTAACCTGCTCTATGTTGATTTCAATTTCAATTGAATAAACAGTTATGTTCTCATGTCATGCACATTACAAGTGTTGTTATTGCTCTATAGTTACCCACACTTATATTCTGTCTATTCTGCTTTGTCTTGAACAAATATTATTTGAACTGTGTCTCTATCTTGATTTGGCAACAAAAACTAGAATAATATAGACCATAAAGTGACCATGGTACATAGATATATGTTTGTTTCATGCTGTTATCCTGTCCACTTTACTACTGAACTCATTTACCAAATTGAGTTTCATATACAACATGGTAGACATGTGATGTGTCTGCTTGTTTCTCTTTTAGAATGCGGACAAAATATTGGAGAACAGTACCGTGTTATCCAATGGTAAAGGAAGTAATGCAGATAACGTTCAAGATAGTGAGACATCCCTATTGGTCTCCAAGAAAGCTGATAAAAACTATCTTGACGACAGTGAGGGAACCCAAAAGTCCTGTCTTGATGTAGTGTTCGAGTTACTGGCCACTACTGCTGGCACAAGCTCTTCGAACTCGCTGCCTGAATCAGTTCATCTTCTTGAGTCTCAACTTCAAGTTCAAAGACATCGATCAGATGTGCTACGACAGGAAGCTGAAGGACTGAGGAAGTCCCTGCAGAATTCAGATGCATATTTTCTGGTGCAACAGCAAGCGCTGGAGGATTTAAGCGCCAAACAATAGAAAGTTAATAAGCTTGCTAAGCATCTTGCCAGCATTATGGGTACCCAGGATATTGTTTCTTGAGATCTTCTGAAGTGGTTTCAGTTCTGAATTTGTTTTGCTGGGGCGTTTATTTGCGCTGGTCACCAACTTTGACAACCAGTGTATATGATATGCTGCTCTGAGAAAATGACAGTAACGGGCCGTAAGTAAACAAATGCTGGAAATGAGCCCAAGAATAAATGGGCTCTGAGAAGACCAAAAGATAACATGTGCTGGAAACGGTCCAACGGAATAACGGGCCGTTAATGGGTATAAAGTGATACACTGTTCATTACGGGCCAGTTTCACCACGGGTCGTTAGCAGGTGTAAAGTGATACACTGTTCATTACGGGCCAGTTTCACCACGGGACGTTAATAGGCCAAGAGTTACATAGGGCGTCATATGGGCCGAAAGACGTCATGGGCCATACATGGGCCAGAAGTAAAAACAGGCTGGAATCATATTGGGTGGCCCAGATGACGCTACTGGGCCTAATTCAGATAGGGTGTAACGGGCCTTGGGTTAGCGGGCTGTAAATGGGCTATATGTGAACAGGCCGTTAACAGGCTTTACATGGGCCGGCCCGCCAACTTTTGACTAAGTAAAACGGGCCGGCCTTTTCACAGGAATGGGCCTTTGTTGGGCCGTGCCACATGTCGACGTATCATAGGCACCTTCTGTCCAATGAGTGGATGACATCTGTCCCAACGATGAGCCGACACGTGTTTCCTCCAGCCAATGATGATTTTACACGTGGAAAATCCCCATTGGTCGGGGCTGTTAACGGGTTATTGGATCCAAAACCCGACCCGATAGCTTAACGGTTTTCCGTTACGGTGGATGCCACGTGTCGGTCACCCTTGACGAAAGCACTTCTGTGACGCGCGATTTATTGTCATGGAAGTGGACACTTCCGTGATGATAATTTTGGTAATGTCATGGAACACTTCTACGACAGCACAGGTATGACTATCTTGATTCTGTCATAAATTTGTAATGGATGTACATGCATGACAAAAAACGCGACCTACTGTGACAAACACGCATTAGCATGGAAGTGTATTTTTTTGTAGTGTCATCATATGATATATACATGGTGGACACCCCCAAAGAAGGCAATGGCGACGAGACAGTGGAGGATGACCCCTCCAAGAAGCAACCCAAGCCCCGACGTCAGCGGCGCCGCTCTAAGTCCTGCCATAGCAAAAGTAGTGATACCAGCACAAGAGACAATAACACTCCGGATAGTGCCAAAGACGACAACAATCCCCGCCAGCCTTATTTAGAGCGGGAGGGTGAACAAGCTAGCCCTCTAGAGCGTCCAGAGCTCACTAAACACTCCGGCGAAGGCCATGACAGGCTGAACTCAGCGGTTCAACCGCCCTCCGGCACGCAAACATTTCTTATATTTCCTTCGCAGGTTCACCTTTGCACCGACCAGGACGGACTCCACGGTGGCAGCTTGAACGCGTCATGGGATCCTTAGGCATTCCCTGAAGCGAACGTCCGGCTATAATACGGATCCGCACTCAACCTCTTCCCCCAGGTCACAGCAGGTTCTGCTGTCACAACTCCTCTTTTTATCACATTACCTGTACCCATACGCATAGACGTATTATTCAAATACAACATGTGGATTTATATGACGCTTACCTGCTGATTATTCCTTATCGAAATCATTTCGTCAATTGGCATCCGTACACAGCAATATGCCTTAAATCTGCCAGGGGCTTCATTTTTCCCGTAACACGGCAGTAAAAGTCCGAACTCCTTCGTGGAAGTTCGGCACCCCGAACCTATAGCATTATATGTATTAGCTCCAAATCATGTCTTGGGTCAATAGTTGGGTTTGCCCGGTTCCCATGTTTTGGTATCTTAAGTTCCGCTATATCGGCTAAGGTAGCACTGGGTGAACTACTGCGATTGTGTCCCGGTTCTTCCGGATGAGCACCTCAGTGGAGAAAGCCAAAAACTGACTGTCATGATGCGGCGAGAGCTGGTCAGCTGTTCGAGCGGTTACAAAATCTTTAAGGATTTCTCCCGCACAATGCCATAACCAATGCATCATGTGATGGATCGGCTTTTTCTCTGATCAGGCACTTATAGAGCCCCTAGTACGGTCTTCCGAACACAAGGGGCTGCGCCGACCATACTAAAGCTCCTATGGCAAAGTGAGAGTGATAAAGCCCTATAGTCCGATTGCCTGGTTCGTTGTGCTGAGCACCTCCTGGGATAAAGAGTGCTCGGGTTTATCCCGAACACCCCCGTACTTCTTACGTGGGGGCAGAAGCCGACGACTGGCCAACTCTCAGTTTCAACATAAAAACGACCGCACAGGAGGGTAAACTTTTATATAACAGGCAGCATATAAATGACCTGTTCAAATATTACAAAGGACAACATGATCGGCATTCATGGAAATATAATGTCCTTGGTGCATAGCTCCGCCGCAAGGTAGGATCCTTTCAGGACACTCTTATAATATAATTCAGGCTTGCGGTGCTCCTTCCCCTCTGGCAGCCCCTCGGTCACTAGCTTTTCGGCATCCATCTTCCCCCAGTGCGCCTTTGCGAGGGCGAAGGCCATTCGCGCTCCTTCTATACAAACCGACCGCTTGATGACGTCAAGTCAAGGGCAAGCACTTACAAGCCACCTCACGAGCCCAAAGTAGCTGCTTGGAATTGGCTCGGCACGCCATAGCCAGATAACCATATCTTTCATGGCTAGTCCCGCCGCCTTATGTAGTTCGATCAACTATTTCAGTTGATCGGCAAAAGGCATCGGATAATTCGGTGCCAAATACTATGACCAAAAGAGCTTATCGGTGGTGTTCCTTCCTTCGGCTCGGTAGAATTGAGTGGCATCTGATATGCTATGAGGTAGCTCGGAAAATACACCTGAGAAGTCCGGATTCACAATCAGAAACATAGTTTTCCCTTCAAATACTTGCTTTACATGGGAAAATTCTTACCCGCCGCGATCTTCCTCGCCTCTTGGATCCCCTGCAGGGCGCTTTGGATTTCCCCCAGGCATCGCTCGTGGCTTGATGCTCCTTGGTGAGTTCGGACTCTTTTGTCATTAAACTCTGCTCCAAGGTCTAGCATTTACTTACGGCCTCTTGCAGCTCCTGCTCAGCTTTAATAACTCTGGCCTCGTGTTTCTCACGAAGAGCCCGCTCCGTGGCAGCCTTTTCCTCGGCCTCGGCAACGGCCCTTTTTAGGGCCTCGACTTCGGTCATAACCCCTAGCACAAATTATGCGGCTTATTTCATACTAAACATTTATTTCACAATAAATGCGCGCAACACTTCTGCAAACCTTGTTTATTCCTCAACTGTATTTTCAATTGGCCAATTTCTTCTATGGCCCACTCCAGACTTTGATTCAGTCCGGAGATCTCCGCAGTACGAGAGGCAGCAGCCGCTACAGGTATCTGCTTGAAACAGAAGAGAAATCAATATCATTCAATAAGTCTTCCTGTGATCATCAATGCGATCCCCTGTTCGGTTCTTTCTTTCACCGAACAGTGTATCAGGGGCTACTATCTATGCTATGACAATCTTCGGCAAGTTATAAAACATACCTCAAAGCCTCTTATAAGACTGATACAGGCTTCGTTCAGTCCACTCTCGGTTGACTGAATCTTCTCGATCACCGCACACATAAAGGCACGGTGTTCGTCAACAATGGAGGCGTCCCGTAACGCCACCAACAAAGCATCCGACACCTCTGGATGGACAGAGGTCGCCGGCGGAACAGGCACGCCTCCTCCAGCCGAAGGAGGCTGCCTTCTTGATTCTGGAGCCGTATAAGCCTCTGGAATCGCATCCGATGGGGAGCCGAACTCAGGGTCGCCCCCACCGTCAGACCCTATGGGAATCTTTTCCCCCACGTGTCCGGCCCCTGCAGTTTGACCTCCAGGCGCCGCCTTCACGGTTTCTTCCTTTCCTCCTTGGCCGGGGTCCTTCTAGGACGAAGCCTTGGTGTTATGCACCTGTTTGGAGGAAGGGGCCTTTTGGGGCGTCCCACTCTCCATGGAATTTGAGCTCAGCAGGTCCTCTAATGAGGATTGTTTGGTACAGGACCTCACCGGACTACCAAAAATATGGCTTAAGGTTAAAATTCTAAGTCACGATGAGTCCGGACGCTTAAACGTACTCAAATTTTATATACTTACGAGTTCACCAGGGGCTGGGCCCTGGGATCCCATGCCGGGCCGCTGTCAGCGGCGGTAGTGGATTCCTCCGGAAGAGAAGCCCTCCCCTTTTTGGGCAGTTCGGCCTCCAAGGGTGCGGGGGCCGTCCTCTTCCTTCTTCCCCCCGCAGGGGATTCATCCTCCTCCTCCTTTTCATCCTATTCGGAGGCGGGATGGGTATCAGAGCCATCGGGTATTGTGTCCGAAGTGCCGCGATGACGAAGGCTGCCCCGGGCCTTTTTGGCCTCCCTCTCGGCTGTCTTCTTCGGCACCTTGTAAGGCGCCGGGACCAGCATCTTCATCAGAAGTGGTATGGCCGGGTCTTTGGGCAGCGGGGCTGGACAATGAATCCATTCTGCCTTCTTCGTCTAGCTCTGGGAGAGTTCAATAAACACGCGTTAAGCGCTTCCTTTGTATCATGCGGATAGAAAGGTTTGATAAACTCACTGAACTTGTAGGGCGGGACAGCTGGTACCCACGGTCTTCGGCGGAGTCCGGCCATGATTTGCTGGACTTGAAAAGCACCTTCCAAATGTCCTTGTGCAAGGAGCCGAAGAACCCTCGCAAGATTTGGTGCATGGCCGGATCGAATTCTCATAGATTGCAAGTCCGGTGTTGACAAGGCAGCATCCGGTGGACTAACATCACCTGGACAACGTTGACAAGTTCAATGTTCTTATCTCCCATATCTTTAACGCGCGTCTGGAGCACTGACAGTTCGTCGTACGAGGACCAGTCCAGCCTTTCTTGACCCAAGATGTAAGCCACAGAGGGGCGTCGGATCAAAATTCGGGCGATGCGGCCCATTCCTTGCCGCACGGCTCAGTGATGTAATACCACTGCTGTTGCCACTCCTTGACAGAATGATTAAAGGTTCCCGTTGGCCATATGATGTTGGGCATCTTGCTCACCATAGTGCCCCCGCACTCGGCGTGCTCGCCGCCCACCACCTTGGGCTTCACATTAAAAACCTTCAGCCATAAACCGAAGTGCGGCAAAATGCGGAGGAAAGCCTCGCACACGAAAATAAATGTCAATATGTTGAGGAAGGAATTAGGGGACAGATCGTGAAGATCGATCCCATAATAGTACATGATGCCATGAACGAACGGGTGGAGGGGAAACCCTAGCCCGCGGACAAAGTGAGGGAGGAACACAACCCTCTCGTGGGGTTCCGGTGTAGGGACGATCTGTCCCGCCGTCGGGAGACGGTGGCTGATTTTCTTGGCTAGATACCCGGCCTCCCGAAGCTTTTTGATATCCTTCTCCCAGACGGTAGAGGCCATCCATTTGCCTGCTGCTCCGGATCCGGGCATCTTTGTAAGGCTTTTTGTGGGCAGAGAAGATGAACGCTTCGGCACTGGAGCCTGAGCAGAAGGAAATGAATCAGGGAGGAGGCGTGGGTAAGAGAGTGAATTATTGTCCCTCTATAAGGGCAGAAGAGGCGGTGCACCTCCCCACTCACCTAGTAAAACCTCTTATTCCCCAAGCGCCGTAATTGATGGCGCGGTTGGGTTATCCACATCCGTATTGATGAGAATCCCGTCATAGGGGGACATGATCTCTGCTTTGACAAGACGTGTCAAGAAAATCACCTCACGATATGCGTAGTGTTGGTTGAGAAAAACTGTTCGAATAATGACCGGGCCATGACATGATGTCATGTTGCTAAACGTGTTAGCAAATTAGATTTGTGAAAATATTATTCTCTCTGCGGTGGTATGCGGAACTTATTTTGCAGAGCCGGACACTATCCTCATGTTCAAAATCTTCCATGGAGTATTCGGAGGGAGAACCCGCCTTGCAATGCCGAAGATAAATCTGCACGCCGGACTCATCGTCATTGAAGCCTGGTTCAGGGGCTACTGAGGGAGTCCTGGATTAGGGGGTCTCCGGACGGACGGACTATATCCTTTGTCCGGACTGTTGGACTATGAAGATACAAGATTGAAGACTTCGTCTCGTGTCCGGATGGGACTCTCCTTGGCGTAGAAGGCAAGCTTGGCAATACGAATATGTAGATCTCCTCCGTTGTAACCGAGTTTGTGTAACCCTAGCCCCCTACGATGTCTATATAAACCGGAGGGTTTAGTCCGTAGGACAACATATAATCATACCATACACTAGCTTCTATGGTTTAGCCTCTACGATCTCGTGGTAGATCGACTCTTGTAATACTCAT
This sequence comes from Triticum dicoccoides, assembly GCF_002162155.2. Taxonomy (NCBI): domain Eukaryota; kingdom Viridiplantae; phylum Streptophyta; class Magnoliopsida; order Poales; family Poaceae; genus Triticum; species Triticum dicoccoides. The sequence continues at coordinate 764,496,365 of NC_041384.1, read as the reverse complement.
ATCATCAATATCAATCAAGCAGGACGTAGGGTAGTATCTCCATTATGAGGGCCCTAACCTGGGTAAACATCGTGTCCCCTGCTTCCTGTTACCATCCGCCCTAGACGCACAGTTCGGGACCCCCTACCCGAGATCCGCCGGTTTTGACACCGACAACTAGCATCCCCAAGCTTAGGGTTTTGCATATTATTAGCACAATTTACATCAATAGAATTTGTACTATCATCATTGCAATTATGCTTTTTATTCAAAGATCCATCGTGAATCACTCCATAAAGTACTTCATCACAATTTTCAGATTCACGAATTTCAAGGAAAACTTCATAAAGATAATCTACTGCACAAAACTCACTAGCAATTGGTTCATCATAATTTGATCTCTTAAAAAGATTAGCAAGCGGATGAGGATCCATAGATCTTAGGTTCTCTGTTTAGCAACAAATAAACAACTATTCCAACCAAACAAGTAAACGAGCCAAGACATCAAAGCAAACGAAAAGACGAACAGAAAAAGGGAAGGGGGACGGAAAAAGAGGGCGAATAAAACAGCAAGGGTGAAGTGGGGGAGAGGAAAACGAGAGGCAAATGGCAAATAATGTAAAGCGAGGGATAAGAGTTTGTGATGGGTACTTGGTATGTCTTGATTTGACTTGACTTGGCGCGAATCTCCCCGGCAATGGCGCCAGAAATCCTTCTTGCTACCTCTTGAGCACTGCGTTGGTTTTCCTTTGAAGAGGAAAGGGTGATGCAGTAAAGTAGCGTAAGTATTTCCCTCATTTTTGAGAACCAAGGTATCAATCCAGTAGGTGATCACGCTCAAGTCCCACGGACCTACAAAAACAAATAAGAACCTCGCAACCAACGCGATAAAGCGGTTGTCAATCCCTTCACGGTCACTTACGAGAGTGAGATTTGATAGATATGACAAGATAATATTTTTGGTATTTTTATGATAAAGAGAAATAAAAGATGCAAAGAAAAATAAAAGGCAATAGAAATAACTAAGTATTGGAAGATTAATATGATGGAAGATAGACCCGGGGGCCATAGGTTTCACTACTGGCTTCTCTCAAGAGCATAAGTATTACGATGGGTAAACGAATTAATGTCGAGCAATTGATAGAATTGAGCATAGTTATGAGAATATCTAGGTATGATCATGTATATAGGCATCACGTCCAAGACAAGTAGACCGAAACGGTTTTGCATCTACTACTATTACTCCACACATCGACCGCTATCCAGCATGCATCTAGAGTATTAAGTTCAAGAGAACAGAGTAATACTTTAAGGAAGATGACATGATGTAGAGGGATAAATTCATGCAATATGATGTAAATCCCATCTTTTTATCCTCGATGCCAACAATACAATACGTATCGGTTCCCTTTCTGTCACTGGGATCGAACACCGCAAGATTGAACCCAAAGGTAAGCACTTCTCCCATTGCAAGAAAGATCAATCTAGAAGGCCAAACCAAACTGATAATTCGAAGAGACTTGCAAAGATAAACCAATCATACATAAAAGAATTCAGAGGAGAATCAAATATTGTTCATTGATAATCTGGATCATAAACCCACAATTCATCGGATCTCGACAAACACACCGCAAAATAAGATGACATCAAATAGATTTCCAAGAAAATCGAGGAGAAGTTTGTATTGAGATCCAAGGAGAGAGAAGAAGATGATGTCTACTACACAACCTTCTTCTTGTAGACGTTGATGGGCCTCCAAGTGCAGAGGTTTGTAGGGCAGTAGCAAATTTCCCTCAAGTGGATGACCTAAGGTTTATCAATCCGTAGGAGGCGTAGGATGAAGTTGGTCTCTCTCAAGCAACCCTGCAACCAAATAACAAAGAGTCTCTTGTGTCCCCAACACACCCAATACAATGGTAAATTGTATAGGTGCACTAGTTCGGCGAAGAGATGGTGATACAAGTGGTATATGGATAGTAGATAAAGATATTTTTAATCTGAAATTATAAAAACAGCAAGGTAACAAGTGATAAAAGTAAGCGTAAACGGTATTGCAATGCTAGGAAACAAGGCCTAGGGTTCATACTTTCACTAGTGTAAGTCCTCTCAACAATACTAACATAATTGGATCATAAAACTTTCCCTCAACATGCAACAAAGAGTCACTCCAAAGTCACTAATAGCAGAGAACGAACGAAGAGATTATCGTAGGGTATGAAACCACCTCAAAGTTATTCTTTCCATTCAATCCATTGGGCTATTCCTATAAGTGTCACAAATAGCCCTAGAGTTCGTACTAGAATAACACCTTAAGATACAAATCAACCAAAACCCTAATGTCACCTAGATACTCCAATGTCACCTCAAGTATCCGTGGGCATGATTATACGTTATGCATCACACAATCTCAGATTCATCTATTCAACCAACACAAAGGACCTCAAAGAGTCCCCCAAAGTTCTACCGGAGAATCACGGCGAAAACGTGTGCCAACCCCTATGCATAGGTTCATGGGCGGAACCCACAAGTTGGTCACCAAAACATACATCAAGTGAATCACGTGATATCCCGTTGTCACCATAGATATCCACGGCAAGACATACATCAAGTGTTATCAAATCTTTTAAAGACTCAATCCGATAAGATAACTCCAAAGGGGAAACTCAATTCATTACAATAGAGTACAGGGGGAGGAGAAACATAAGATCCAACTATAATAGCAAAGCTCGCGATACATCAAGATCGTGCCAAATCAAGAACACGAGAGAGAGAGAGAGAGAGAGAGAGAGAGAGAGAGAGATCAAACACATAGCTACTGGTACATACCCTCAGCCCTGAGGGAGAACTACTCCCTCCTCGTCATGGAGAGCACCGGGATGATGAAGATGGCCACCGGAGAAGGATTGCCCCCTCCGGTAGGGTGCCGGAACGGGTCTAGATTGGCTTTCGGTGGCTACGGAGGCTTCTGGCGGCGGAACTCCCGATCTATTGTGCTCCTCGGAAGTTTTACGATACGTAGGTATATATGGGTAGAAGGGGTACGTCGGTGGACCGAAGGGGGGGCCACGAGGTAGGGGGGCGCGCCCCCTACCCTCGTGAGCACCTCCTTCATCTTCTGACGTAGGGTCCAAGTCTATCCGGTAGGTTTCCTTCCAAAAATAACTTCTCCAGTTGATTTCGTTCTGTTTTGACTCCGTTTAATATTTCTTTTCCTCGAAACACTGAAATAGGCATAAAACAACAAACTGGGTTGGGCCTCCAGTTAATAGGTTAGTCCCAAAAATAATATAAAAGTGGAAAATAAAGCCCAATATTGCCCAAAACAGTAGATAATAGAGCATGGAGCAATCAAAAATTATAGATACGTTGGAGACGTATCAGAAGCCATCTGGCTAATAACTATAGACCCGAAGGTCTGAAGTAAACTAGTCACACATCACCGGAGAGGCCATGGAGTTGATGTAGAGGCCCTCCGTGATCAATACCCCCTCCGGTGGAGGTCCGGAAAAGGCCCTGAGATGGGATCTCTCGAGTACAGAAGGTTGCGGCGGTGGAATTAGGTTTTCGTGATGCTCCTGGATGTTTCGGGGGTATGTGGATATATATAGGAGGAAGAAGTACGTTGGTGGAGCAACGGAGGGCCCACGAGGGTGGAGGGCGCGCCCAAGGGGGTAGGCGTGCCTCCCCTGCCTCGTGCATTCCTCCCTTATTTCTTGACGCCCACTCCAAGTCTCCTGGATCACGTTTGTTGAGAAAATCACGTTCTCGAAGGTTTCATTCCGTTTGGACTCCGTTTGATATTCCTTTTCTTTGAAACCCTAAAATATGCAAAAAAAACAGCAATTTGTGCTGGGCCTCCGATTAGTAGGTTAGTCCCAAAAATGATATAAAAGTGTAAAATAAAGCCCATTAACATCCAAAATAGATAATATAATAGCATGGAGCAATAAAAAATTATAGATACGTTGGATATGTATCAGGGATCTTCAATCTTCGTCATCACCAACCGTTCTCCATCGCCAATTCCATGATGCTCCAAACCGGGAGTGAGTAATTCCTTCGTAGGCTCACTAGTCAATGAGTTGGATGAGATTCATCATGTAATCGAGTTATTTTTGTTAGGGCTTGATCCCTAGTATCCATTATGTTCTGAGATTGATGTTGCTATGACTTTGCCATGCTTAATGCTTGTCACTTTGGGCCCGGGTGCCATGATATCAGATCTGAACCATTTATGTTATCACAATTATATCCATGTTCTATATCCGATCTTGCAAGTTATGGTTACCTACTTCGTGTTATGATGGTACCACACCGGAGTGACAATAGTCGGGGCCACTCCCATTGATGACCGTAGTTTGAGGAGTTCATGTATTCACCGTGTGTTAATGCTTTGTTCCGGTTCCCTATTAAAAGGAGGCCTTAATATCCCTTAGTTTCCAATAGGACCCCGCTGCCAAGGGATGGTAGGACAAAAGATGTCATGCAAGTTCTTTCCATAAGCACGTATGACTATTTACGAAATACATGCCTACATTATATTTATGAACAGGAGCTAGTGTCGCATCGCCCTAGATTATGATTGTCTCATGATGAATATCGTCCAACAAATTACCGATCCAATGCCTACGAATTTATCTTATATTGTCTTTGCTATGTTACTACTACTGCTGTTACTATTGCACTTGTTACAAAACTACTGCTATCATTGTTACCATTACTATTACTGCTGTCACTATTATCTAAACTATCATACTACCTTGCTACTGATCACTTTACTGTAGATAATTAATCTCCAGGCGTGATTGAATATTCTTTGGCTCCCCTTCTGTCGAATCTATAAATTTGGGTTGAATACTCTACTCTCGAAAACTGTTGCAATCCCATACACTTGTGGGTTATCAGCCGATTCATCCCACAATACCACCGAATCAGAATAAGACGTTGGTGGTGAGAAATATGACTATCACCGCCCACAACTCTTTATGTTCTACTCATTCATATCATCTGCGCATAGACCTACCTCATGATGCCACTGTTGGGAAACTTTGCAAGGAAAACAAAAAAAAATCTACGCACACAAAAGATCTATCAAGGAGATGCATAGCAATGAGATGGGAGAGTGTGTCTACGTACCCTCGTAGACCGTAAGAGGAAGCGTTTGTTGGGGAACGCAGTATTTCAAAAAATTTACCTATGATCACGCAAGATCTACCTAGGAGATACATAGCAACGAGAGGGGAGAGTGTGTCTATGTACCTTCGTAGACCGAAAACGGAAGCGTTTAGTAACGCGGTTGATGTAGTCGAACGTCTTCGCAATCCAACCGATCCAAGTACCGAACATACGGCACCTCCATGTTCAGCACACGTTCAGCTCGATGACGTCCCTCGGGCTCTTGATCCTATTGAGGCCGAAGGAGAGATCCGTCTGCACGACGGCGTGGCGACGGTGATGATGAAGTTACCAGCGCAGGGTTTCACCTAAGCACTATGACAATATGACCGAGGTGTGTAACTGTGGAGGGGGGCACCGCACACGGCTAAGAAAAATCTTTGAGTGCCTTTGGGGTGCCCCTGCCCACGTATATAAAGGAGGGAGGAGGAAGAGGCCGGCCCAGGAGGGGCGCGCCTATAGGGGGAGTCCAACTAGGAGTCCCAATCCTAGTTGGAGTCCCCTTCCTTTTCCAAGAGGGGAGAGAGGGAAGGAGTAGGAGGGGAGAAGGAAAGAGAGGGGGGCGCCGCCCCCTCCTTAGTCCAATTTGGACATACCATGGGGGGCGCACGGCCAACCCTTGAGGCCCTTCTCTCCTTCTCCATATGGCCCATTAAGGCCCACTACTTCCCCCAACGAATTCCTGTAACTCTCCGGTACTCCGAAAAATACCCGAATCACCCGGAACCTTTCCGATGTCCGAATATACCCTTCCAATATATCGATCTTTACGTCTCGACCATTTCGAGACACCTCATCATGTCGTGATCTCATCCGGGACTCCGAACAACCTTCGGTACATCAAATCACATAACTCATAATACAAATCGCCATCAAACATTAAGCGTGCAGACCCTACGGGTTCGAGAACTATGTAGACATGACCGAGACATATCTCTGGTCAATAACCAATAGCGAAACCTGGATGCTCATATTGGCTCCTACATATTCAACGAAGATATTTATCGGTCAAACCGCATAACAACATACGTTGTTCCCTTTGTCATCGGTATGTTACTTGCCCGAGATTCGACCGTCTGTATCATCATACCTAGTTCAATCTCGTTAACGGCAAGTCTCTTTACTCGTTCCGTAATGCAACATCCTACAACTAACTCATTTGTCACATTGCTTGCAAGGATTATAGTGATGTGCATTTACCTCAACAACAATCGGAGTGACAAATCCTAATCTCGATCGATGCCAACTCAACAAACACCATCGGAGACGACCGTAGAGCATCTTTATAATCACCCAGTTACATTGTGATGTTTGATAGCACACAAGGTAACTTGGCGATAGTGACTAGAGAACTCTGTCAATCACTATCTTATTTGGAAGATTAACTCCCACTTGATTCAAGCGATTGTAGTACTCAGAAATTTTGAGCACATGCTCATTGGTTGGGCTATTCTCCTCCATCTTGTAGGCAAAGTACTTGTCAGAGGTCTCATACCTCTCAACTCGGGCATGAGTCTGAAATACCAATTTCAGCTCTTGGAACATCTTAAAGTCTCTGTGGCATTCAAAACGTTTCTGAATTCCCAGTTCTAAGCCGTAAAGCATGGCGCACTAAACTATCAAGTAGTCATCATACCGAGCTTGCCAAAAGTTCATAACGTCTGGATCTGCTCCAGCAATAGGTCCGTCACCTAGCAGTGCATCAAGGACATAATTCTTCTGTGCAGCAATGAGGATAATCCTCAAATCACGGAGCTAGGCCGCATCATTGCTACTAACATCTTTCAACATAGTTTTCTCTAGGAACATATCATAAATATAACGGGGAAGCTATACGCAATCAATTGATCTACAACATAGATATGCAAATACTATCAGGACTAAGTTCATGATAAATTTAAGTTCAATTAATCATATTACTTAAGAACTCCCACTTAGATAGACATCCCTCTAATCATGTCCGATCATCACATGAGATGGAGTAGCTTTCAATGGTGAACATCACTATGTTGACCATATCTACTATATGATTTACGCTCGACCTTTCGGCCCCAGTGTTCCGAGGCCATATGTGCATATGCTAGGCTCGTCAAGTTTAACCCGAGTATTTTACGTGTGCAAAACTAGCTTGCACCCGTTGTATGTGAACATAGAGCTTATCACACCCGATCATCGCGTGGTGTCTCGGCATGACGAACTGTCGCGACGGTGCATACTCAAGGAGAACACTTATATCTTGAAATTTTAGTAAGGGATCATCTCATAATGCTACCGTCGTACTAAGCAAAATAGGATGCATAAAAGATAAACATCACATCCAATCAAAATATGTGACATGATATGGCCATCATCATCTTGTGACTTTGATCTCCATCTCCAAAGTACCATCATGATCTCCATCATCACCGGCATGACACCATGATCTCCATCATCTTGATCTTTATCAACGTGTCGTCACATGGTCGTCTCGCCAACTATTGCTTTTGCAACTATTGCTATCGCATAGCGACAAAGTAAAGCAATTATATGGTGCTTGCATCTTATGCAATAAAGAGACAACCATAAGGCTCCTGCCAGATGCCGATAACTTTAACAAAACATGATAATCTTATACAACAATTTATATCTCATCACGTCTTGACCATATCACATCACAACATGCCCTTCAAAAACAAGTTAGACCTCCTCTACTTTGTTGTTGCAAGTTTTACGTGGCTGCTACGAGTTAAGCAAAAACCGTTCTTACCTACAGCATAAAAACCACAACATGGTATAGTTATTGCTTTTTGATCTTCAGAAAGAACCTTGTTCATTGAATCCGATTCAACTAAAGTTGGAGAAATAGACACCCGCCAGCCACCTGTGTGCAAAGCATGTCAGTAGAACCAGTCACATGAACACGGTCATGTAATGTCGGTCCGGGCCGCTTCATCGAACAGTTAGTGACGACAAGCAATATGTATATACCCACGCGCACAACTCCTTTGTGTTCTACTCATGCATATAACATCTACGCATAGACCTGGCTCGGATGCCACTGTCGGGGAACGCGGTATTTCAAAAAATTTACCTACTGTCACGCAAGATCTATCTAGGAGATACATAGCAACGAGAGGGGAGAGTGAGTCTGCGTACCCTCGTAGACCGATAGCGGAAGCGTTTAGTAACGCGGTTGATGTAGTCGAACGTCTTCGCGATCCAACCGATCCAAGTACCGAACGTACGGAACCTCCGTGTTCAGCACACGTTCAGCTCGATGATGTCCCTTGGGCTCTTGATCTAGTTGAGGCCGAAGGAGAGTTCCGTCAGCACAACGGCCTGGCGACGGTGATGATGAAGTTACCTGCGCAGGGCTTCGCCTAAGCACTACGACGATATGACCGAGGTGTGTAACTATGGAGGGGGGGCACCGCACACGGCTAAGAAAAATCTCTGAGTGCCTTTGGGGTGCCCCCTGCCCACGTATATAAAGGAGGGAGGAGGAGGAGGCCGGCCTAGGAGGGGCGCGCCTATAGGGGGAGTCCAACTAGGTTTCCCAATCCTAGTTGGAGTGCCCTTCCTTTTCCAAGAGGGGAGAGAGGGAAGGAGTAGGAGAGGGAGAAGGAAAGAGAGGGGGGCGCCACCCCCTCCCTAATCCAATTCGGACTTGCCATGGGGGGCGTGCGGTCAACCCTTGAGGCCCTTCTCTCCTTTCCCGTATGGCCCATTAACACCCACTACTTCCCCCGGCGAATTCCTATAACTCTCGGGTACTCCGAAAAATACCCGAATCACTCGGAACCTTACTGATGTCCGATAATATTCTTCCAATATATCGATCTTTACGTCTCGACCATTTCGAGACTCCTCGTCATGTCCGTGGTCTCATCCGGGACTACGAACAACCTTCGGTACATCAAATCACATAACTCATAGTACAAATCGTCATCGAACGTTAAGCGTGCGGACCTGACGGGTTCGAGAACTATGTAGACATGACCGAGACACATCTCCAGTCAATAACCAATAGCGGAACCTGGATGCTCATATTGGCTCCTACATATTCTACGAAGATCTTTATCGATCAAACCGCATAACAACATATGTTGTTCCCTTTGTCATCGGTATGTTACTTGCCCGAGATTCGATCATCGGTATCATCATACCTAGTTCAATCTCATTACCGGCAAGTTTCTTTACTCGTTCCGTAATGCAACATCCCGCAACTAACTCATTAGTCGCATTGCTTGCAGGGCTTATAATGATGTGCATTACTGAGAGGGTCCAGAGATACCTCTCCGACAATCGGAGTCACAAATCCTAATCTTGATCTATGCCAACTCAACAAACACCATCGGAGACACCTGTAGAGCATCTTTATAATCACCCACTTACGTTGTGACGTTTGATAGCACATGATACGTCTCCAACGTATCTATAATTTTTGATTGTTCCATGCTATTATATTATCTGTTTTGGATGTTTAATGGGCTTTATTATGCACTTTTATATTATTTTTGGGACTAGCCTATTAACCAAGGCCCAGTGCAAATTGCTATTTTTTGCCTATTTCAGTGTTTCATAGAAAAGGAATATCAAACGGAATGAAACCTTCACGACGATCTTGTTTGGAGCAAACGTGATCCAGGAGACTTGGAGTGGACGTCAAGGACCTGGGCGCCCCCACCCTCTTGGGCCCCTCGCAGCTCCACCGACCTACTTCTTTCGCCTATATATACCCATATACCCTGAAAACATCCAGGAGCACCACAAAACCCTATTTCCACCATGCAACCTTCTGTACCCGTGAGATCCCATCTTGGGGCCTTTTCCGGCGCTCCGCCGGAGGGGGAGTCGATCATGGAGGGCTTATGCATCAACACCATAGCCTCTCCGATGATGTGTGAGTAGTTTACCACAGACCTTCGGGTCCATAGTTATTAGCTAGATGGCTTATTCTCTCTCTTTGGATCTCAATACAAAGTTCTCCTCAATTCTCTTGGAGATCTATTCGATGTAATTCTCTTTGCGGTGTGTTTGTCGAGATCCGGTGAATTGTGAGTTTATGATCAAGATTATCTATGAACAATATTTGGTTCTTCTCTGAATTCTTATATGCATGATTTAAATATCTTTGCAAGTCTCTTCAAATTATCAGTTTGGTTTGGCCAACTAGATTGACCTTTCTTGCAATGGGAGAAGTGCTTAGCTTTGGGTTCAATCTTGCGGTGTCATCTCCCAGTGACAGCGGGCGCAGCAAGGGACGTATTGTATTGTTTCCATCAAGGATAAAAAGATGGGGTTTATATCATATTGCTTGAGTTTATCCCTCTACATCATGTCATATTGCCTAATGCATTACTCTGTTCTTGTGAACTTAATACTCTATATGCATGCTGGATAGCGGTCAATGTGTGGAGTAATAGTAGTAGATGCAGAATCGTTTCGGTCTACTTGTCACGGACGTGATGCCTATATACATGATCATGCCTAGATATTCTCATAACTATTTGCTTTTCTATCAATTGCTCGACAGTAATTTGTTCACCCACCGTAGATTATGCTATCTTGATAGAAGCCACTAGTGAAACCTATGGCCCCCGGGTCTATTCTCCAGTATATTATTTTCCCGTCAACTAGCTATTTATGTCGCCATTTATTTTGCAATCTTTACTTTTCAATCTATACAACAAAAATACCAAAAATATTTATCTTATTATCTTTATCAGATCTCACTTTTTCAAGTGGCCGTGAAGGGACTGACAACCCCTTTATCGTGTTGGTTGCAAGGTTCTTGATTGTTTGCACAGGTATGAGGGACTTGCGTGTAGTCTCCTACTGGATTGATACATTGGTTCTCAAAAACTGAGGGAAATACTTACGCTACTTTGTTGCATCACCCTTTCCTCTTCAAGGGAAAACCAACGCGTGCTCAAGAGGTAGCAAGAAGGATTTCTGGCGCCGTTGCCGGGGAGATCTACGCATAAGTCAAGACATACCAAGTACCCATCACAAACTCTTCTCCCTTGCATTACATTATTTTCCATTTGCCTCTCCTTTTCCTCTCCCCCACTTCACCCTTGCCGTTTTATTCGCCTCTTTTCCGTTCGCCCTTTTCCCGCTCGCCTTATTTTCGCTTGCCTCTTGTTTGCTTGTGTATTGGATTGATTGTTTGTCATGATGGCTCAAGATAATACTAAATTGTGTGATTTTTCCAATACGAACAATAATGATTTTATTAGCACTCCGATTTCTCCTCTTACTGATGCTAAATCTTCTGAAATTAATAATGCTTTGCGGAATCTTGTCATGAAAGATCAATTTGCTGGCCTTCCTAGTGAAGAGGTGCCGCTACCCATCTAAACAGCTTTGTTGATTTATGTGATATGCAAAAGAAGAAATATGTGGTAATGATATTGTTAAATTGAAGCTATTTCCGTTTTCTCTTAGAGATCGTGCTGAAACTTAGTTTTCCTCTTTGCCAAAAAATAGTATTGATTCATGGAATAAATGCAAAGATGATTTTATCTCTAAGTATTTTCCTCCTGCTAAGATCATCTCTCTTAGAAATGATATTATGAATTTTAAGCAACTTGATCATGAGCAGGTTGCACAAGCTTGGGAGAGGATGAAAATAATGATACATAACTGCGCTACACATGGTTTGAATTTATGGATGATTATACAAAAAATTTATGCTGGATTGAATTTTGCTTCTAGAAATCTTTTAGATTTGGCCGCGGGAGGCATTTTATGGAAATCACTTTAGGAGAAGCTACTAAACTCCTAGATAATATTATGGTTAATTATTATCAATGGCACACCGAAAGATCTACTAGTAAAAAAGTTCATGCGATAGAAGAGATTCATGTTTTGAGTGGAAACATGGATGAACTTATAAAATTGTTTGCTAATAAGAGTGTTTTGATCCATGTTCATGCGATAGAAGAGATTCATGTTCTGATCCTAATAATATGCCTTTGTCCACTTTGATTGAGAATAATAATGAATCTATGGATGTGAATTTTGTTGGTAGGGACAATTTTGGTAACAACGCGTATAGAGGAAACTTTAATTCTAGGCCTTTCCTAGTAATTCTTCTAATAATTATGGTAATTCCTACAACAACTCTTATGGAAATTTTAATAAGATGCAGCACACAAGGTGTTCCTCCGGTATTCGGGAGTTGTATAATCTCATAGTCAGAGGAACATGTATAAGTCATGATGAAAGCAATAGCAATAAAACTAAAGGATCATTTATGCTAAGCTAACGGATGGGTCTTGTCCATCACATCATTCTCTAATGATGTGATCCCATTCATCAAATGACAACGCATGTTTATGGTCAAGAAAATTAACCATCTTCGATTAACAAGATAGTCAAGTAGAGGCATACTAGGGACACTCTGTTTTGTCTATGTATTCACACATTTACTAAGTTTCCGGTTAATACAATTCTAGCATGAATAATAAAAATTTATCATGATATAAGGAAATATAAATAACAAGTTTATTATTGCCTCTATGGTATATCTCCTTCACGGTTTCACAAATCGGTTGTTGTAATCGAAATTTCTTCGTGATCCAACCGATCTAGTACCAAACATACGATACCTCCGGGTTCAGCACACTTTCATCTCGGTGGCGTCACTCACCTTATTGATCCAACAAGACGTCGAGGTAGTAGATGAGTTCCGTCAGCACGACGGCGTGGTGACGGTGATGGTGAAGTGATCTTCGCAGGGCTTCGCATATGCACTACGAAAATATGACCCGGGTGTAAACGGTGGAGGGGGCGCCGCACACGGCTAGGCAATTGTTTTGGGGTGTGCTACGCGCCCCTCCCGTCATATATATAGGTGGGAGGGAGAGGGGAGAGGCCAAGGGGCGCCCCAAGTAGGACCAAATCCTAATTGTGCCCCTACCATTGTTTGTCGGAGGGGGAAGGAAAGAGGGGGGAGGGAAGGAAGGGGGAATCCTATTCCACTCTTTCCTTTCATTTCCCTTTCCCCTCTTTCCTTCTCCTATTAGGCCGGCCCATATGGGGGGCACACCAGCCACTTGTGCCTAGTGTGTTTCCCCTCTTGGCCCATAAGGCCCATTGCTTTTGCCAGGGGTGCCCAGAACGCCTTCCGGTGACCCGATAAGTACCCGGTACCCCTCGAAACACTTATGGTGTTTGAATACCATCGTCCTATATATCAATATTTACCTCTCGACCATTTCGAGACTCCTCGTCATGTCTGCGATCTCATCCGGGACTCCGAACAACATTGAATCACCAAATCACATAACTCATATAATACTATATCGTCATCGAACGTTAAAGCGCGCGAACTCTACGGGTTCGAGAACTATGTAGACATGACCGAGACACCTTTGCTATCAGTAACCAATAGCTGAACCTGGATGCCCACATTGGCTCCTACATATTTAGATTGTCGGTATCTTCATACCTAGTTCAATCTCGTTACCGGCAAGTCTCTTTACTCATTCCATAATACATCACCTCGTGAGTAACTCCTTAGTCGTTTCCTTGCAAGCTTATGGTGTGTATTACCGAGAGGGCCCAGAGATACCTCTCCGATACTCAGAGTGACAAATGCTAATCTCGATCTATGCCAACTCAACAAACACCTTCGGAGATACCTGTAGAGCATCTTTATGATCACCCAGTTATGTTGTGACGTTTGATAGCACACAAGGTATTCCTCCGGTATCCAGGAGTTGCATAATCTCATAGTCGAAGGAATATGTATTTTGGCATGAAGCAAGCAATAGCAATAAACTAAACGATCATTATGCTAAGCTAACGGATGGGTCTTGTCCATCACATCATTCTCATAATGGTTAGGAAACCTTAACCATCTTTGATCAACGAGCTAGTCTAGTAGAGGCTTACTAAGGACACGGTATTTGTTTAGGTATTCACACATGTATTTAAGTTTCGGATCAATACAATTCTAGCATGAATAATAAACCTTTATCATGAATAAGGAAATATGAAATAACAACTTTATTATTGCCTCTAGGGCATATTTTCTTCAGCCGGTGTCACCACCTGCATAGGAAGAAGATAGTCCGAAGGATAACATAGCCAAGCGAAGATGGGAGGGTACTAAGCGATATTGCTTTTGTGATCAAGATGATTATGGTATATGATTCATGTAGCCTTTAACGTAAGCCCTTCGTCTAGTATTAACATATTATTTGGAGCGTGGCTAGATGAAGTGGAGCCAAGTATTCCAGGACATATTCGAATCGGAGTGTGTGCATTACTTTGGGTTATATGGAACTACAGAAACGACATGATTTTTAATAGACAACCACTTATAATTTTTTTTGCAGGTTATATACAAAGCCATGTCCTGAATCCGTGCATGGTCGTTACTCAATTATGCGGAAGCCAACGAATATTTGATATTGGGTGCAGCCGTTGGGAGATGATGGCAACCAGTTTGGATGGCAGTCTAATAATAGACTAGGTGTTTAGTCACCTTGTTCAATGTTCATCAGTTGTGGCAAAAATAATCAATTTACTTTCGCCCTTTTGAGAGTGACTTCTTTATCACAGACCTTTTATGTGACATATTTGCTTGACAATATGACTGTGGAACGAGATCCTCTAACGTAGGAAGTTCTACAGCCGAGGGACGTCGTTCACGCTGCACCGTTCATCAGGCATCCAATGATACTCGCACGAATTACAGCCTTCGCTAGCTTTCTCGCTCGGGTGGAAACAAAAATAAGCGGCCCATCGGCCCAGTCCAACGCTAGCTAGAGAGAGAGGCGAAGGAAGCGAGGGAAAAAGGCGCGAGAGGCCACAGAAACGGCGCCAAAATTGATCGGATGGAGATCCCCGGCGCTCAGCAGGGACGACTGCTCTGCTCCTAGTCCTTTGTGATGGAAGAAGTAGCCTGCGTGAATAAAACACTGGAATTGATTAAACTCTCACCATCAGATTGCTTTAGAACTTGATCAAATTTCCCTTTTTCTCATCGAAGAAGTAGCCTGCTGAACTCGGATCAGGCATCCCTTTTTCTGATGAAAAAAGCAAGGTGATCTATTTACTGGGTCGTGGTGAAGCACTACTGTTTTTGGGCAATCATGTGCTCTGTACTTGAATTAGAGCACAAGCAAGCATGGTTTTGGCAGATTTGGGCATTCAGTTCTGTTCTAGGTTACAGTTGCTCAATCCCTTTTGGCCATTCAGTTCAGTTCTAGGTTCTGAGATAATACTCCAATTTATGTATCTCAATCCCTTTTGCCATGCATTTCAAAGATAATACTCCAATTTATGTATGCATGCTCATTGTACATTCGGCAACCAAAGCAAGCATTATGACTTTGTATTCCTGGAAGGACATGCTCTCAAATTGTCAACACGTGTTATCCTCTTTAATTAACAGCACCAGTATTATGCTCTCAAATTGACAGTCTTAGATCCCAAGTTCCCAACAGTACAATAGTTACAGTACAAAGAACGTCAGTGATTCACATTCAATATTTTGTAACAATAATCACACTCAAATTCACTCAACTCCACTCTCAAATTACATGATTACAATCTGGATACAACATTCAGTCACACTATTCACTGAAGTGTACAACCAATTCACATCAGTTACAAGCTCAATCTGGCATTTCTCCTACTGTTGCTGCTTCTCCGTTGTTGCTGTTTCTCTGTTGTTGCTGCTTCTCAGCTGTCTGCGCAACTAAAATTACAGTTTCTGCACAACTGAAACTGAAGACACAGCAAGGCAAAGCAAGCAACAAACCAATGCAACGCGAGGCAAGCAACAGAGGAACCCTCCAAGAAGAATCGGCGGCATCGACGATGCTTGGTCCGCGGCTCAACGGTCTTGACGGCACCGGGGGCGTCGCACCCTGTACGCGGCCGCGGCTGGCTCCGCCGCCTCGACGGATAGGCATCGTCATGCCATGGATGGGGCAACGGTTGGCTCTGCCGCTCCACGGCTACGCTGCTCGCGCCCTGATGGTGCAGCGGCTGCTCTTCACCGCCGGCGTAGCGAACCCTAGGGAGAGACAAGAGCGACTGACCGACGATGATGGAGGTTGAGTTTTTTTTTTGAACGACATGATGGCGATTGAGAGTGAGGCGAGAGCGATGGGTAGCGTCGGACTGGGCCAATGGGCCGCTTGCTTCTGTTTCCACCCGAGCGAGAAAGCTGGCGCAGGCTATACTTCCTGCGAGTATCGTTGGATGCCTGATGAACGGTGCAGCGTGAACGACGTCCCTCATCAGTAGAACTTCCTACGTCAGAGGATCTCGTTCCACTATGACTGCATGCATTATTCATATGCAGAGTCGGGGCACCGGCCCTCCTTTTCCAAAAAAGGAAGAAAATAGATCCGGATCCGAACAAGTGAAAAATGAGGGGAAAACACGGGAGAGGACGAGAGTAAAATAAGGATAGTTCTAAATATAATAATTCTCTTTCCGGCTTTTTACAGCCTAAAACTAGTCAATGGAGTGCTGCCACGTGCGTTTGTTTGAAACCGGGGCGGCTCCATTTCCTGGGTGTGCGCTGCAATTTCACGTCGGATTTAGGACAAACGGTTCGTACCGTTGTCGTTTTGTGCATGCATGCGTTGCGTGTTCTGATTTTGACTACGGTCACCCCTTTGGAGGATTCCATGTGGTTGGCTCGGCAGTTTTTATTTGTATGATGTTTTTTTTTAATACGGTATAGACGTAAGCACTCGTACATATGTGCATACACTCACCCTTATGAACACACACGCATATCCTACCCTTATGAGCACCTTCGAGACACTGAGCCGGCATATCATCTTGATATTTACGAAGTCGCCGTAGGCACATAGTTGTCGACTAGAGCATCTTCTTCCATTCAAAGCATATCGTCAGAAATCTAGAAATGATGCGAGTACCAAAATTTAAACCCTGATGTACTGGGGATACAACTATCCCTCTAAGCATCCAACCACGGTTTGATTCACGATTTGTATGGTGCTCCATAAGTTAGAAAAACCCGGCCACAACGATTATGTCACTAATAGAAAAAGGGTCAAACGTGAAGCACATTAGTGCCGGTTTGTATTTGAGCCGGCACTAATGTATACATTAGTGCCGGTTCTAACGGCTAGCCGGGCCGCTTTCATTAGTACCGGTTCGTGGCGAACCTTTAGCACCGGTTCGTGCCACGAACCGGTACCAATGAGAGTGGTGGCAGGATGTTGTCAGACTGGGGCCCCTCGAGCCCCTTTAGTACCGGTTCTTGGCACGAACCGGTACTAAAGGTCGTCCTACATAAACCCTTCGTCCACCCGAGCTCGCTCTGTTCTTCCCCTTTCCCTTCTCCTCTCTGTTCTTTCCCTCTTCCTCTCGAGCTTATCACACATTTTGCCCAAAATTTATCAAGATTTGAAGGCCCCCATCCATTCAAATGATCACAAAGGTTAGCAACTTTGTCCTTTCATCTCTCATTGCTAGATTAGCTCTTGCAATGCTTTATATAGTGATTAATTTGTGGGTTTAGTAATTTGGGAGGATATATCACTGGTGGAAAAAAGGCCTTTGGTCGCGGTTCGCAACTGCCATTAGTCGCGGTTGCGCAACCGCGACCAAATAAGCGCGACTAAAGCCCCCCACCTTTAGTCGCGGCTCCTTAAGAACCGCGACTAAAGGCCCATCCACGTGGGCGCCAGGCGGCCGTCGGGGCGGAGGACCTTTAGTCGCGGTTCTTCTGGCCAACCGCGACTAAAGGCCGCCACAGGTTTAGGGTTTTAGCCCCCCCCCCCTAAACCTGTTTTCTGTTTAATTTGTATTGTTTTATTTCTTTTGTGCTTTATTTTAATTTTGAAGGAGTTTCATATATTCTACGGTACTACATACATGCATATGAATGTAAAATTTCAAATAAATTTGAAATTAGAACCAAAAAGAATTCAAGAGGAATATACAATATATATTCAATATCATCGGATGACCATATACAATTTTGAACAAGTTTCCATACATGATTTAATGCATATAAAGTTCTACGTCCTCGTAATAGTGTTCTCCTTTAGGATGGAGGACTTCCCTGCTGAACCATCCAGCTAGTTCCTCTTGAAGTGGTCGGAAGCGAGCTTCTGGACTAAGCATCCACCGGAGGTTATTCCTCTGAGCATTGGTATCACTCGGAACCCGCTCAGAGGTGTATCTCCGGATCATCTCACAGACATAGTATCCACATAGATTGGTCTCCGGTGGCTGAATATCCCCAGCATTCTTAGCC
>NC_041384.1:764476233-764477775 GCF_002162155.2 Triticum dicoccoides | reverse complement strand
ATTAATTAGTTACTTGATATTAGGAAATGAACGAAATAGGCCGATCGATATAGAGCGCAAATGAATGAAAATAATTACTTCTGTAGCATTCTTCTCATGCCGCCCCAAAGCTTTGGATCCATATTCACAGAGTCGTGGACGAGACATTCTGAGGTGTTAACTTTAATTACTAGCAGAATCCAGTGGAACCTGCGGACACGATACATGCACAGTACGTCATGCATAACTCATCGATTAGCCGGCCACATACCATGCATGGAGTAAACAAAAGAGAATGTGCTCAAGACAGAAACACTCACTCAAAATGGTAAGGAAATAGAATATCACTTTTGAGTTCCTGCTTTGTAAGAAACTGCCACAGGTCTGCCTCCACGTCGGCGGGGTAACGCTCCAACACATGTCCATTAACGATGTGTGGGTCAATGAACCCAACATCATGGATGTTCCTTACTCTGCATTCCTTAATCTTCATTCTGCATGTATAATAGCGGACACAACTATATAGTTAGGACATATATATAGTGCAGGCAATATGAACGAGATGGGGTAGAAATTAATAAATCACTTACAGAACGTAGCAACTGATGATAGATTTATCGAGCTCGCGCAGATTGAAAAGCTGGAACAATTCACTCAGTTCAATTTGTACATAGTAATGTTTGAAGTGATGCTCATGTCTAACTTCCGCATAAATATATTCTTTGGCGTTTTTATTTTTTATGTAACCCTTGTACCATTTCAGCAGACCTTTCATTTGTGGAGGTAGATCCTTTTCCTGCGCAGGCTCGACGAGAGGCCCATTCTTGACATATGTAATTACTACCTCCTTCACTGGCGCCTCATCAAGGCCTAACAGTTCACGAAGAGTAATACCTAAGTTGGCCGCTTGTTCTCTGGCACTCGTTACAGTCAATCCCTGTGCTGCCGCAGCTTGTATGATCTCAGGGGCATCCGGACAGAAGGCTTCCACTATAAGCGGGGCAATCGATTGTTTACTTTGTTCCCCGAGCTGGGCAACTTGTTTCCCGCTTTTTTTACTTTCGGCCTTCTCCCGCTCTTTGTTCTCCTTGAACATGAGTGCCTTCATGCGAAGTTCACGTGCATAGTCGTTAGGCAGATTCTTCGCGGCTTGGGACGGTGTGCTCAAAAATGACTTAGCCCACTTCTTTTGCTCATCAGAAAATACTGGCTTGGGCTCGGGCTCTCTTTTCTTCTTGCAGTCCGCCTTCCATTTCTCCAAATCAGCAGCCGCGGCCGCGTCGACTTCCTCGGCACTACGTTCCCAAGGCCTTGTGGGGAGAGGCTTCAGTGATGGCTCCGGTACCTTTGTGGTCTTAGGTACATAAGGGTCCGGGTTAATAATCCAGGACTGCTTCTGCTTCTTTGCCGGAGGTGGATTGGGGGGCGGCGTCTGATCACCCGCCGGACGAGGACTGGGGGGCGGCGGCTGATCACCCGCTGGACGTTGTGGACTGGGGGGCGGCGTCGGCTGACGTGACGGAGGTGTAGGTGAACCGCCACCACCACCACCACCACCACCAC
>NC_041384.1:764459104-764471396 GCF_002162155.2 Triticum dicoccoides | reverse complement strand
CATAGCCCTTGGCGATGCTTCCTTCTGGCCTAGCACGGTTACGAACATATTTCTTTAATACTCCCATGAACCTCTCGAAGGGGAACATATTGTGTAGAAATACAGGACCGAGAACGAAAATCTCTTCGACTAGGTGAACTAGGAGGTGCGTCATAATATTGAAGAAGGATGGCGGGAACACCAACTCGAAACTGACAAGACATTGGATCACATCGTTCTGTAACCGTGGTAGAACTTCTGGATTGATTACCTTCTGAGAGATTGCATTGAGGAATGCACATAGCTTCACAATGGCTACTCGAACATTTTCCGGCAGGAGCCCCCTCAAAGCAATCGGAAGCAATTGCGTCATAATCACGTGGCAGTCGTGAGACTTCAGGTTTTGGAACTTTTTCTCCGCCATGTTTATTATTCCCTTTATATTGGACGAGAATCCAGACGGGACCTTCATACTGCTCAGGCATTCAAAAAAGATGACCTTCTCTTCTTTGGTCAGAGCGTAGCTGGCACGACCTTGAAACCATTCCGGATGCCGGTCATCAGGGTCTTTCAAACGTTGCCGGTCCTGCCGTGCTTCCTTTGTATCATTTGTCTTCCCATACACACCCAAGAAGCTTAGGAGGTTCACGCAAATATTCTTCGTAACGTGCATCACGTCCATTGCAGAGCGGACATCTAGGACTTTCCAATATTCTAGCTCCCAGAATATAGATTTCTTCTTCCACATGGCTGCGTGCCCGTCAGCTCCCTTCGGAACTGATTGTCCGCCAGGACCCTTTCCAAAGATGACTTTCAAATCCTTGACCATATCAAATACCTCAGCACCAGTGCGTTCCGCAGGCTTCGGCCGGTGATCTGCCTTGCCGTTGTAATGCTTGCCCTTCTTTCTTACTGGATGAATTTTCGGAAGAAATCGACGATGCCCAAGGTACACATTCTTCTTACAATTTGGCAAATGTACACTTTCAGTCTCATGTAAGCAGTGCGTGCATGCATTGTATCCCTTATTTGACAGTCCCGAAAGGTTACTAAGAGCAGGCCAATCGTTGATGGTTACGAAAAGCAACGCTCGTAGGTCAAATTCCTCTTGTTTGTGCTCATCCCACACACGGACACCACCCCACAGCTGTAAAAGTTCATCAACTAATGGCCTTAGGTACACATCGATGTCGTTGCCGGGTTGCTTCGGACCTTGGATGAGCACTGGCATCATAATGAACTTCCGCTTCATGCACAACCAAGGAGGAAGGTTGTAGATGCATAGAGTCACGGGCCAGGTGCTATGGCTGGAGCTCTGCTCGCCAAAAGGATTCATGCCATCCGTACTTAGAGCAAATCTTATGTTCCTTGCGTCAGCTGCAAAATCTTTGAACCATCTGTCGATCTTTCTCCATTGCGTTCAATCTGCGGTGTGTCTCAACTCCCCGTCCGACTTACGGTCCTCTTTGTGCCATCGCAACAACTTGGCATGCTCTTTGTTCCTGAACAGACGTTTCAACCGTGGTATTATAGGAGCATACCACATCACCTTGGCGGGAACCCTCTTCCTGGGTTTCTGGCCCTCAACATCGTCACCAGGGTCATCGCCTCTGATCTTATAACGCAATGCAGTGCATACCGAGCATTCATTCAAATTCTCGTATTCACCGCGGTAGAGGATGCAGTCGTTGATGCATGCATGTATCTTCAGAACCTCTAAACCTAGAGGGCAGACAACCTTCTTTGCTTCGTACGTACTGGCGGGCAACTCGTTATCCTTTGGAAACATATTCTTCAACATTTTCAGCAAGTTTTCAAATGCCGAGTCAGCTACACCTGCCTCTGCCTTCCATTTCAGCAAATCCAGTGTGCAGCCCAGCTTTTTCAGACCATCATCGCATCCGGGATACAGCGCCTTTCTGTGATCCTCTAACATGCGATCCAAATTCTCCCTCTCCTTTTCAGTTTCGCAGCGTCTCCGTGCATCAGCAATGGTCCGACCAAGATCATCAACGGGATCATCACGTGCCTCTTCTTCACCTTCCCCTTCACCTTCAGCATCCTCCATGAAAGTATCACCGAAATGAGCAAGATAGCTTTCATCGATGAAATCATCCCCTTCTTCATCTTCTTCCATTATAACCCCTCTTTCTCCATGCTTGGTCCAACAATTATAGCTTGGCATGAAACCATGCCGAAGCAGATGCATGTGAACATCTCTTGAGGAAGAGTAACCCTTCTGATTCTTACAGATAACACATGGACAGATAACAAAACCCCCCTGCTTGTTCGCATTAGCCACTACGAGGAAATCTTTCAAACCCGTAGTGAACTCGCCGGAGAGTCGGTTACCGTACATCCATTGCCGATTCATCTGCATTATTATAATATAAAATATATAATTAACCATCATGCATTTGTTAAACTAACTAGCTACAAACAATATAAATTAAACAATGAACTGCACACATGCATATTTTATCAATGACACATCAAAGGTTCATCAAGTTGCTAACCGCGATCGAGGAGTGTGGCTCCAACACTTCATGTCATGTTTGTTTCATGCTCTTGGGGCATTTAATCAAACACCTTATGTGCATAAGAGGAACCAAAAGCAAACCTACACCCACTTGTGAAGAGAATGGCTCCAAATGGCTAAGTGTTGGCTGCTGGATGGGTATATATAGGGGAGGGGCTTTAGTTGCGGTTGGCCTGGCAAACCGTGACTAAAGGTGCCCGAAGGCCTTTAGTCGCGGTTGTCCTCGCCAACCGCGACTAAAGACCCTCACGTGCGCCAGCTGGCCACCGAGCGCCCTGGGCCCAGGCCTTTGGTCGCGGTTCACCTCCAGAACCGCGACTAAAGGTCCCATTAGTCGCGGTTCCTACAGCTTCGCGACTTATGGGGCTGGACGGAAGCCTGTTTTTCCACCAGTGTATATATATATATGTGCTAGTATTTGATTTATATGCAATTTAAGGTCAAAAATAACACTTAGTTTGCATATGTAGGTGTGGTTTACTTAGTGCCTTCTAAATCTCCATCGTAACCACCGTCGATCGCCCGCACCGTCCCGTCGCCGGCACCACTTTGTGGTGAGCCTCTTGTTCATTAAATTTTATATAAAAATTGATGTTTGTGTGATTTGGATATATAGTTACTCGTATAATTATCTTACCCGTACGTTGTTTGTTATACATATAGTGCCATGGTTTTGATATCCGTCCCCGTCGGCCCTCGTCCTTGTTATGATTCGGATGTGGTATATATATTCTCTTTTAAAACTAGTTGCATTTCGTGTTTATGACAAATTATGCCCATCAAGTTGACATAGAATTTTTTTCTAGGAGGTATGTGAATCGGAAATTCCAACCGACCCTATTGTCGAGAGGTTAAATTTAGTTGAAAGAGAAAACGAGTACTTGAAAGAAAAGTTGAAAAGAATTGAGGGGGAGAAGATGGAATTTGAGTTGCATGTTGCCGATGTCGTCGATGATCACAAGATCAAGATGGAGAAAATGCATTTGAAGATTAGAAAGATTAGAAAATATGCCATCGATAGTGAGGCTTGGTATCATTATGCTGTTGGATCCATTGTTACCTTAGTTGCGATCTTGATCGCATTTGTTGTTGCATTTAAATGCTTTAGCTAGAGAGTTATTTGTTTGTTGCATTTAAGTGTTGTATGAACTTTATGTATGAACTTGTATTAATTTGGTCTATTCGGTGTTGTGTAATGAAGATGAGCCGGCAATGGATGTACGATGACCGATGCTCTCCCCAGTTCGTTGAGGGCGTGCATACTTTTCTGCTTGCGGCTGAGGCAAACAAGCGGGCGGATGGTTTTATGCCTTGTCCATGTGCTGGCTGTAAGAATGGTCACAATTACTCTACGTGAAGAACCATTCACGTCCACCTGTTTATGTCCGGTTTCATGCCCCACTATAAAGTTTGGATAAAGCACGGGGAAAGAGGGGTTATGATGGAAGACAATGAAGAAGAAGAGGACGACGACAGCTATCCTGGCCATGGGTTCCCTGAATACGATGATACAACAATGGGGGAAGAAGCTGAGCCGGTAATGCGGGAAGAAGCTGAGCCGCCAATGCGGGAAGAAGCTGAAGAAGAGGCATCAGATGAGCCCGTTGATGATCTAGGTCGGGCCATTGCCGATGCAAAGAGAAACTGCGCAAGTGATTTGGAGAAGAAGAAGTTGCAGCGCATGTTAGAGGATCACAAAAAATTGTTGTACCCGAATTGCGTAGGTGACAAGAAAAAGCTGGGCACCACACTGGAATTGCTGCAATGGAAGGCAGAGAATGGTGTATCTGACAAGGGATTTGGAAAGTTGCTGGTAATGATAAAGGATATGCTTCCAAAGGACAACGAATTGCCCGAGAGTACGTACGAAGCAAAGAAGGATGTCTGCCCTCTAGGGTTAGACGTGCAGAATATACATGCATGCCGTAATGATTGCATCCTCTACCGCGGTGAGTACGAGGATTTGAACGCTTTCCCGGTATGTGATGCATTGCGCTATAAGATCAGCCGCGATGACCCTGGTGATGTCGAGGGCGAGCGCCCAGGAAGAAGATTCCTGCCAAGGTGATGTGGTATGCTCCTATAATATAACGGTTGAAACGTTTGTTCCAAAACAAAGAGCATGCCAAGGCGATGCGATGGCACAGAGAAGACCGTAAGAAAGACGAAAAGTTGAGAGTACCCGCTGACGGGTCGCAGTGGAGAAAAATCGAAAGAAAGTACGGGAAGGAGTTTGCAGATGACGCAAGGAGCGTATGGTTTGGTCTAAGCGCAGATGGCATTAATCCTTTTGGGGAGCAGAGCAGCAACCATAGCACCTGGCCTGTGACTCTATGTTTGTATAACCTTCCTCCTTGGTTGTGCATGAAGCGGAAGTTCATTATGATGCCAGTGCTCATCCAAGGCCCTAAGCAACCCGGCAACGACATTGATGTGTACCTAAGGCCATTAGTTGAAGAACTCTTACAACTGTGGAATGGAACAGGTGTACGTGCGTGGGATGAGCACATGGGGGAAGAATTTGACCTAAAGGCGTTTCTGTTCGTGACCATCAATGATTGGCCTGCTCTTAGTAACCTTTCAGGATAGACAAACAAGGGATACCGCGCATGCACGCACTGTTTGGACGATACCGACAGTATATATTTGGATAATTGTAAGAAGAATGTGTACCTGGGACATCGTCGATTTCTTCCGAGCAGGCATCCCGTAAGAAAGAAAGGCAAGCATTTCAAAGGTGAGGCGGATCACCGGACGAAGCCTCGCCACCGTACTGGTGCTGATGTACATGATATGGTCAAGGATTTGAAGGTGGTCTTTGGAAAGGGTCCTGGTGGACAACCTGTTCCGAATGACGCTGACGGACGCGCACCCATGTGGAAGAAGAAATCTATATTTTGGGACCTGCCCTATTGGAAAGACCTACAGGTCCTCTCCGCAATCGACGTGATGCACGTGAAGAAGAATCTTTGTGTGACCCTGCTTGGCTTCTTGGGCGTGTGTGGGAAGACAAAAGATACACCTGAGGCACGGGAGGACCAGCAACACCCGAAGCGGTCTGATGACTGGATTACACGTGAACAAACCAGGAGTTTCGCCAGCTGGTTGCAGACACGTACCATGCATGACACCTCTATTGAAGATGACCTGTACTTGCTGTCCCAGTTACCATCTTCGAATATAATGACTTTAAAAGGGTACGAGATAAATGGTAATACATTTTACACGATCGCCCAAGATAAGAAGAGCACCAACCAAAACAATGGTGTCCGCTTTGATGCAGAAACCAAGACGGGAAAGGAAACATATTATGGTTATATATAGGACATATGGGAACTTGACTATCAACGTGGTTTGAAGGTCCCTTTGTTTCGGTGCAAATGGGTCAATATAACACGAAGCGGGGTAACGGAAGACCCGCAGTACGGAATGACAACAGTGGATCTCAACAATCTTGCGTATGCAGACGAATCATTCGTCCTAGCCAATGATGTGGCACAGGTTTTCTATGTGAAGGACATGTCTACCAAGCCAAGAAAAAGAAAAGATAAGGAAGCGAATGCATCATACGATGAGCCAAAGCGGCACATAGTTCTTTCTGGGAAGAGAAACATCGTGGGAATGGATGACAAGACAGACAAGTCAGAAGATTATGAAAAGTTTGATGAAATTGCTCCATTCACAGTGAATATTGACCCGAGCATCCCGTTAAATGATGAAAAATTTTTATGGTTACGGCGCAAAGGGACACATGCGAAGAAAAAGTTTCACAACCAAAGATCTAGGATGTGATCGGCTTCACTATCATCACTTTCTTCTGTGTTTCACACCCAGAAGGGAATCTCTATAATAGTTAGGGTAGTTAATTATGTGTTTTGGCATTTGAAACGCGAAGAAATTTTATGTGCAAACAAATTCTTTCATGCCTTTACTGATTTTTAAAGTTATGTTATTCACAAACTAGTGATTCAAACTAATTTCAAACAATTCAAAATTTATACTATTCAAATTTGAGAACTACGCGCACTAACAGAAAGTTTGTAATTTTTTGTACCTAAAGCAAAAATATTCACAAAGAAACTCTAAATACACAAAAAAAAACAACTCAAAAATAAATAAAGCAAAAAAAATAAAAAAAAAGCCCGCCTACTAGGCCAGAGCGGCCTGCATACGACTAGAAACCCAACCTATTGTTGGGCCAGGATGCAGGCCCGCAAAGGCCCAGTAGGCCAACAGGGCAGCACAGAACATGTAGGCCCAGTAGGCCTGCTTTGGAGAGGAGCTCGAGAGAGCTACCGCCCGGGGGTTTATAAACCAGTGCGGTCGCCCCTCGGCTAGCGAGGTGGGACTAAACTTGCGCACCGCACCTGCGCCAGCGCACCCCCTTTAGTACCGGTTCGTGGCACCAACCGGTACTAAAGGGGGGCCTTTAGTACCGGTTGGAGCCACCAACCGGTACTAAAGGGGGTGCGGTTCCCGCCGCTTGGCCTGACCAAAACATGCCTTTAGTACCAGTTGGTGGCTCCAACCGGTACTAAAGGTGCCTTCTATATATACAACACTTACGAAAATTTCATTCTCCCTCTGTTTCTTCCTCTGTTTCCCCATTGAAGCACCGTCCGCGCGCCCCGATCGATCGACGTTGTTGCCGTCGCCGCCCCCGTCCCCGTCGCCGCCCCATCCCCGTCGCTGCCCTCGTCTTCATCGCCGCCCCGGGCCCGTCCCCGTCGCGCCGTCCCCGCGTCGCCGCCCCCGCGTGACGCCCAGCCCATCACCGCCCCCGGCCGTCGCCTCGCCGTCGCCGTCGCCCCGCTGTGAGCTCTCCCCCTCTAACCCCTCTCCCTCGCCCCCGGCGGCCACCATGGGTGCCGCCCCTCCCCGAGCCCATACACACACACACAAGCATGATGAACAAACACACACACACAAACACGTACATATGTATGAATTAATGCATGTATATATTAGTATATACGTATTTTGTATGTTTAATTAGTTTAGATTTTTTAGATTATTATTTTTTCACTAGTATATATGTATGAATGCATGTTAGATGGATATAATTAGTGTTTAATTAGTATGGAAATTTTTTATATAATGTTGTTTTTCAGTTTTTTAATGGATGTATAAAAGTTGTGTTTTCTGTTTTTAGTGTGAGATGCTTAATTAGTATGAAATACCATATAGAATTTTGACATATGCAATGATAGCATAATTAGTGTTATATAGAAATGTTAGAAATTTTAGTTATCCAAATCCAATCATTAAAAAAATGTTACTTTTTGCGGGCATATAGCTAGTATTTGTTCTCGACGATGCCCGACCCGCACCCTCGCCGTCGACCCGTCCGCGACGACGTCCGACTGACCCATGTTCGGGACTAGGCTTCGTTGGGCTGGCACTGGGAGGTGCTGCCTGGAGGGGCACGCCGCTTGATGAGGAACCCGGCCCCGGGTCCCGTCGTCGACCCTGATCTCGTTTGGTGGCGTTCGCGTGGGCCAGTTTCGGTGCGGAGGGAGCCGGCCCCGCCGGAGGTGGTACGTCGCCGTGTCAGGGAGGAGGACGAGCACGTCCATCGCTACATGGTTGCGTTAGAGGGCGGCAGGTTCTCCAATACCTGGCAGTTTCTTCAGGGATCTCACTTCAGCTATGATCCTGTGAGGGTTCCTTCTCTTTGGGTGTCCACCGCCCACGCCGCAGGAACCGCGAGTGTCCTAGATTCTTCTATAGTATTCGATCTTTAATTAGCTACCTAGCCAGTGATGTACTAGTCAATACTATGTATTATTCGAGACGATGTATTCGAGATTATATCTATTATTCGAGACGATGTATTCGAAATTATATCTATTATTCGAGACGATGTATTCGAGATTATATCTATTATTCGAGACGATGTAATTTGAATACTAAATTGTTTTATATTTCTTTTGGCATAGTAAATAAAAGCTATGGCGGACAATACCGACAGTGAGGGAGAACAAACCATGTTCGATATCATACGCGGGCCAGATGATGATCAGAATGAAGAAGATTATGACGGCTCCGAATTTCTAAACAACACCGGAGAGGGTGATATGATATTCGATCGCCACGACCGAATGGATGAAATCATGAACTACGATTATGACAATGACGAAGAACATGTTGATCCTGAAACAACAAAGACCGGTGAGGTATATATATTTATATAAGCAGGCATCTGGTGATCATCACATGTTTTAAATGAGTTGAAGATATATTAACGAATCGATCTTTCTTCTTTCAGCCATCCGGATCGAGCAAATCTTCAGGCAACACGACGAAACGAGGCCCGAACAAAAAGTTGAATGAGGGCGTAAAGTATAATATCGAGGCAATCAGACCTAATGGCGAACCATTAGCACCTAAGAAGATTGCGGACAAGTTCGTTCGTCAGTGCGGAGTTCTTGTGAAGGACCAACTCCCGATCTCCCTTCAAGAATGGAGAGAGCCAGCAAAGCCACGTCCAGATCTTACTTTTGTCGACGACAGACAAAAAAGTCTGCTTTGGGATACTCTCATGGAACATTTCACCCTACCAGATCATTTCACAGAAGCAGATGTGCAGAAAGTCAAGGACGCTGCTCTTAGGAAGATGGCGGTTGCATTCAAGAAACACAATAATCATGAATGGGACAAGTACGTCAAGGGAGGAAGGAAGACTCCAGTATTCGAGGGAACACTAGAGAATCAAAGTGCTCATTGGGACGATTTCGTGAAATTCAAGGATTCAGAATTAGCTAAGGAACGGTCGAGAATAAACAAGAAGAATGCCGAAAAAAAGGATAAGTTCCATAAGCTGGGGCCAGGTGGCTACGCGATGGCAATGCCTAAGTGGGATAAATCTGAGAAAGAGATGGAGGATGCAGGTGTCACTCCGGTTACTAAGAGCTAGCCCCCCAGGTGCAAGACTTGGTTCTATGCGCATGGGGGGGAGTTGGACCTGAAGACAGGCAAAGTTTCGACGAAGGCATGTCTGAACGGAGCCGACGATAATATACTCGTTGCAATAGAAGAGGCTCGAACGGGGGTGTTCCAGCCCAACAGAGAGAACGACGAGCTTACGCGTGCCCTGGGAAATCCTGAACACCCGGGAAGAACACGAGGCAAGGGCACTATCCGTGGTATGAGGGATTTTCGGACTGGAACGCCGACTACAGAACCCGTGCGAGAAGGAAGATTGCGGACGAGAAGCAGAGGAAGATGGAGGAGGAGAAGAGGAAGCTGGACTATGAACGCCTTCAAGGCCTAGAATCAGCGCACGCGGACTTGGTAGTCAAATTCCAGCGGCAGCAGGAGCAGATCGACTCACTTAGCTAGCAAAGGGGGTCTCAGCAGCTGCAGCAGCTCGCGGATGATCCAGCATTGGATACCACCACCCCATCCATGCCGAGAAGCAGTGTGGGTTCCGCCCCGTTTGACGCAATGCTGGATAGATACCCCATGGATGACATCGCGGAGAACACTAACTGCGAGCTACACTTCAAAATTAAGAACATATCCTTGAAGGTGGCGGACGGTGTTGCTTATACAAATTACCCCGATGCAACCTTCCATTGCAACCCGATTCCAGCAGGCTATGCTCGTGTCGTGGTTGATGAGGTGGTGGACCAATATTCGGGGCTAGAGCTTGACATTCCTGGAGGTGACGAGGAGCACACACTTGAAGATGCTAAACATCGTGTCATCCTATGGAGAAAGGATTGCATCATCTTTCGAAGGCCACCGACACCGCGTCACCCGACTCCTCGTCGAAGTCCGCCACCGAGTCAGCAGACTCCCGCTCCTCCAAGTCCACCAACGCGTGAGGCCACTCCTCCTCCTCCAAGTCCGGCAAAGTGTCAGGCCACTCCTCCTCCAAGTCTGACACAGCGTCAGACATCCACTCCTCCTCCAAGTCCAGCACAACCTCAGGCCACTCCTCCTCCAAGTCCAGCATAGCTTCAGGCCAGTCCTCCTCCTTCAACTCAGCCCCGTCAGCCGTCTCCGCCGCCTCAGCAATCGCAGAAGAGACACCCCGCAGCTATGGTGCGTAGCGGTACGAGTCGAGGTCATAGTACAGGAAGTACAAGCGGAGGCAAGCGATATAAATATGGTCCAAACCTCACTACTCCTCTTCCTAAGAGGCCTTACGACAGGACCGAGGAGCA
Source organism: Triticum dicoccoides (assembly GCF_002162155.2). NCBI lineage: Eukaryota > Viridiplantae > Streptophyta > Magnoliopsida > Poales > Poaceae > Triticum > Triticum dicoccoides. The sequence continues at coordinate 764,460,707 of NC_041384.1, read as the reverse complement.
AACCAATGCCATAGTGCGAGCAAAAGTCGACGCCCATTTTGGACCGAAACCGCAACCGCCGCCAAGGGAGAAACTGCCTGTGGAAGTAGTTGACCACTTCATTCGTATGGCTCAACCACCAGCTCCTAAGCCTGTTGACACAGACTATGAGCGCCACATCAGGAAGTTACATCGACAACGTCTACAGAAGGAGGCGAGCTCTAGCTCGAGCAAACAACAAGCAGCTGTCAAAAAATGCGGGAAACCGTTGCCCAGCTGGGAGAACAGGCGGCGCAATCGATCCCCCCGCTTGTTGTGCCGCCAACAACACGTGACAGTACGCGCGCCCAACATTATTTTGGGCAAACAGTTTACGTTCCCGAGGTGGGCAATGTGGTAATAACCCAGGAGCATATAATGCAGGCTGAAACTCTCAACATCACTGTTGGACAACTCCTCGAGATCGAGGACATGCCTGTGCTTACAGAGGAGGAAATAAAACGGAAATATGCCTGGGGCCAACCTTTGGTCAAGCCAGAAGAGGTCAAGAAGCTCCCAACGAGAATGTATGAATTGTATCAATGGTACATGGGCATTACCAAGAGATCCGATCGAGAGTCCCTCCTGGTGCAAGTCAAGAAGGATCATTACTACCATCAGAAACCTGTGACCGTTGAGTATTCTGAACTGTTTCAGTTATACAATCAGGACGCACTCGACAAATCTATCGTCAGTTGCTATTGTCTGTAAATGATTTCTTTCTGTAATTTAAGTCTCAAGCTAGCTGTAGTGATCCTTTTGATCAATCATTACCTGTAATTATCCTCACTATATTCTTTTCTGTGGTATTATGCTGGATGAAGATGTATGAAATGAGAAAAGGTGGACGCTATGGCATTGGGTTCATTGACCCAAACACCGTTAATGAATACACATGGAAAATAAACAAGCATCATGAAAAGCAGGTAGAGGACAGCATGCTAGAGTTCTTGAAGCGCCTCAAATACAATGAATATATACTACTTCCTTACAACTTCCAGTGAGTCACACTTTCTTGTACTACAAATTCTCTGTTTTTTCCTACTAGCTAGCTACATGTTTTTGCTTAAATATGTCCTCTTAATTAAGACATGCAAACGTGTGTGCATGCAGATTTCACTGGATCTGTTGTATCATTAAAGTTGACGCCGGAATAGTTGTAATACTGGACTCACTACTCAAAGCAAATAGTGACTATAACATCTTGTTTGGGATAGTCAACAGGTAATTTCCATCATTATTAACTATATATCTCGGCCTATTTAGTTGGTCATTTCATGATATGAACTATTTAATAACCCCTTTATTCATTTTCTTTGTCGGCGGGCAGGGCTTGGGAAAGGTTCATCAGCGTCACCACTACTAGGAAAAGGGCTATAGATGGAAATGACACTAATGGCGCATCAGACATGTGGTGCGCCATTAGTATATACTAATGGCGCACCACCTTCTGATGCGCCATTAGTGTTGAAACTACTAATGGCGCACCCTGCCTACGGTGCGCCATTAGTACCAAAATTTTTTTTTTGAACTAGTGCGCCTGTCCAAACATACTAATGGCGCACCGTGGGTGTGGTGCGCCATT
>NC_041384.1:764458250-764458879 GCF_002162155.2 Triticum dicoccoides | reverse complement strand
AAATATGAATTTTGACTTCATTTGCAAAATCTCGCGAGAATTTGTAAAAATGGGCATAACTTTTGCATACTAACTCGGATGAAAAAGTTTTTTATATGAAAAATCATCTACTCGAAAAGTTACATCCAAATTTAACCAGGGGAACCCCGTTAAACATTTCCAAAAACCTCAAAAACCTAACAGAAAAAAAGATACGGGGCTTTTAAGATCTAGACAGGCAAAAAAAGTCAAAAAAAAATTCAAACTTACTGATGGCGCACGTGACCATGGTGCGCCATTAGTATCTTCCCGCCTTCAAAATTCAAAATAAATCAGAAAAATAAAAAAAAATACTAATGGCGCACCTGCCCATGGTGCGCCATTAGTATCTTCCCGCCTTCAAAATTCAAAATAAATCAAAAAAATAAAAAAATTACTAATGGCGCACCTGCCCGCGGTGCGCCATTAGTATGCCGTATATATTGCTGGTCCTCTCCTCCTCTCTTCACTTCATTTCATCTTCCCTTCTCTCCTCCACCATACTTCTCCTCTCCGGTGACCTCCTCCTCCTCTCCGGCGACCTCCTCCTCCCTCCTCCCTCCTCCCCTCCCCTCCCCTCCCCTCCCCTCATGGTTTCTTCTCCCTCCTCT
>NC_041384.1:764441927-764457957 GCF_002162155.2 Triticum dicoccoides | reverse complement strand
GGTGAGCTCCTCCTCCCTCCTCTCCGGTGAGCTCCTCCTCCCTCCTCTCCGGTGAGCTCCTCCTCCCTCCTCTCCGGTGAGCTCCTCCTCCTCCTCTCCGGCGAACTCCTCCTCCTCCTCTCCGGCGAACTCCTCTCCGGCAAAAGACCATGGCAACAAGATCCAAAAACAGGAACAAAATTTGAGAATATTGTCGTGCCAAAAAACAAGCAAAAAAAACGAGCAAAAAATGGGCAAAAAATCTCAATCCAGATCTAGATTCAGAATGGCGCATCACTAATGGCGCATCACAGGAAAGTGCGCCATTAGTATGCCGCGGTTACTAATGGCGCATCCAGTTGTGGTGCGCCATTAGTATCCAAAGCACCTGGCCCCTGGGCGGCATACTAATGGCGCACCGTGGCCTATACTAATGGCGCAACAGTGGTGCGCCATTAGTATACCAGATACTAATGGCGCACCACTGGTGCGCCATTAGTAAAAATTACTAATGGCGTGCTGTTAGTGGCGCACCACAGATGCGCCATTAATGGCCATACTAGGTGCGCCATTAGTAGGGGTTTTTCTAGTAGTGCACGGAAGGCGAATGGAAACGACAGCTGAAATGGTTTCGACCCAAGGTAAGTAATTAAGTAGTACTAGCTAGCTAGCTAGCTGCTATCTCTTTAATTATCATGATTGATTAATTATTATCTGATCAAATTAAATTTCATTCTCATAATAAGGCCCTGAAGCAGGCGCAGGGGACTGATCTGTGTGCATTCTGTGTTTGCGAGAACATTCGCATGATAGCGTCCGAAAGGAGCCGAACTCAAAGACAGGAATGGGTACGCTTGTCAGAACACTATTCACAATTTTTACACCATTATCGATATCTAGTCACACAACTAATACACATGCATATTGATCTCGTTCTTAACAGTTCACAGAGGTGCGGGACAAGCTCCTAGAAACGGAGCGCGTAGAAGCACTTCAAGAGGAAATAGCGGGATTTTTGCTCGACCAGGTCATAAATCCGAAGGGAGTATACTATTACCCGCTACCGCCCCCATCGACCAGGTCATGAACCACTTCCAATTGTCATTGTGCTCCGAAGGCACCAATTAGGCTAATGCCACTGGCTCCGAAGGCAACATGCATATGTAGGAGAAATTGTATATAGCTATACATGTGTGTATGTGTGAATTAATATGGTGGTTTGTGAGACATTGATGATATATATATGATTGGTTCTACTAGAAATTCTATTTATATATATATATATATATATATATATATATATATATATATAACGTGTACAATGTGTAGTATTGTAAAATACCAGCAAACAAAAAAGAATTAAAATGGAAAACACAAAATTATATGAAAAAGAAATCATAAAACCGGAGCTGGCTCGTGCCACGTGATTGCCCTTTAGCACCGGTTCGTGCTGAACCGGTACTAAAGGGGGGGCCTTTAGTGCCCACACTTTAGTGCCGGTTATGGAACCAGCACTAAAGGGCCTTACGAACCGGTGCTATTGCCCGGTTCTGCACTAGTGTGTACGGAGCCGGTATGAATGTGATCTTGTGATAAAGGACTATGTCTTGTTGGATGACAAGAAAAAAAGTGTGGCAGCTGACGGTAAATAATTAAGTAGTCTCAGTTATTCATTATTCAATTCAATGCATTTATTTTCAAGGAGTTATGTTTCTAAACGGTGTCACTTCAATGTTGCAAACTAAGTATTGTGTGGAACATCAAACCTCAGTTCAGTCGCCAGTAAGGTTTGCTGACCCACCTACCAAGGTATGCAATCTTTTTAAGGTAAGGACCCGATGACGATGCCCCCGACTATTCGTGTGGTAGGCGTTGGATATCTTGTAAAGTGGGTCACACATTTTTCTGAAGACCCCGAGGTAAAAGAAAGAAAATGATAGAATATTAGAAATAGTCGATGCCAAAGTAAGGAGACTGAAAGAAGACTTGGAGAAGGATTTACATGCCAAAGAAAAAGCCATGGAAAATGCCCAAATTACCAAAATGTGGTCGATATAGTTGAAGCCATAAACATCATTATCGCATCTGGGCATCCAATCCAGCATTACCAACCCAGATCTTCTCGGTGCTAGACAACATGAACTTGCATAGGGAGCCGTAGCCTGATCAAGCAACTCATAGTAGCCCATCCGGGCCAGAGAATGTCAACAACTGATATAGACGCCCTTACAGTAATCATTATCGCCGCCTCTACATGCACACACCTTTTTTCATGGTATGATTTTCTTGTTCCAATCTCAAACTTTGACGAGGCAAACTTGATTCACCCTCAAACATCCCGTGGACTCTCCTAGTCGTGGCAAACAACCAACTAGTGGAGGTTGCATAAGGTATTATCGTTGTCCCCAAAGAGAAAATTATGCACAATGTTCTGTTGCCGGACAACTTCAATAGGGTGGGAGTGTGTTTTGTGTTTTGAGGTTTCGAAGATGTGAACCCTATTGAGCTGCCTCAAGGGGCAGATGAGGGAACACACTATAGCCTCATACAGTGTAACAGTTGGCAACTTATGTGGCTAAGACAGGTATCCTTTTGGGGGCACACTCCCCGCACCAAACACCCTCGCCGCCGATGCTCCGTACCAATGCCCTTTCATTGGGACCGACTCCTTTGGGCCAGTATAGTGAAGGAGTTCCAAATCAGGACAACATGGTGGCAAACGATCTAGCCGCTAACAATGATGATGTCCTTATCTACTACAGTGAGTTTGGACACAAAGATTTCAATTTTTATTTGAATGATGAAATGTGTGATGAAGGCATGACTATTGCAGTTACTAACCCTAGCGTTGCTCAGACTCTGTTTAACACATCGGAACAGATTATACTCAAGGTGCTCAACGTTCATGCAAGCCGATGGTGACCCGACACACCTTGAAAGGGTCGGTCCGAGAAGCTCTCGCATGTGCCCCAGCTCCTCAACCCAAAAAAGGGAGGAAGCCGCGGTCTCATAATACAGATTACACGAACACGACGGATGCTGAGAGTCAGCTAGCGGTTCAGAAGAGACCAAAACCGGTTGAGTAGAAGATTGAGGATAGTCCTGCTGTGTCCCCAGGTTGTATATGGTTGTTTATAAACTTTTTGGACACGTACGGGTCCATACAAACATAAAATCACCCATTATAATACTACACACGACAGAATAAAGTCAAATTACAATAACATCCAAAATTAGTGATCACATACATTTTCACATTCAATTGAGAATAATATTTTATCACTGGCTCACATCATTGCCCATTGTTTTACATCATGGCAAAGAGTAATGCTAGACGCAGAGGAGGCAAGAACAATTAGTATAATAAGGTCTGACGGGCTTGCAATCTGCTTCCTTGACGAGTTTCCCATATATAGATGTGCATGTACTCAGGCAAGTATAAAATGCGCACAGAGTGGCCCCATAAGCAATTTGCGTTTTGCAATTTTCTGTAGGCAAGAAGATAAATCATTGAAAGAAGTTCAAATTGAGGAACAAAGAAACTCGTGCATGTCAACTACCAATATTACTATCCTCTAATCGGCAGGAAAATAGGTACATGAAAATCCATTTCGTACCAGCATAAGTGGAATTTCCTAGCAGCAGAAGCACCATAAGACAAAGAAGAATTGGTTTCCGCTCCATAATATCATTCACAAACTTCTTCTCGGTTGTTTTTGAGGTCCGGAAGATGCCGGGTTATATTTATAGGCTTGTAGCTAGAGAACATTTACTCCATGTTCAATCAAATAAGATCACAAAGATTTCCATATCAGTGTCTTAAATTTGTACAAGTCATTCTATCTTCATGATGACATCCATTTAATGTTATCATAGTAGTAGTAATTAATGATTTGTGATTTGTGAATGACACGTGTCATCCATCAGGACGGGTCTCACCTACTAACCGTGAGACCTGGTCTCATATAATTTTTTTCCGTCTATATCTATGCTTATATATATTTGGGAGATACTCTAAACTATGCACCACTATATTTGACCGGATCAAATCTATGGTGTTAAATAAAGAAATCTCCTATAATTTGATGAGTCTGATTAGTACTAACACAGAGAGGTGTACCTTGCTGGTTCTGGGTCGTAGTTTAACATCGAGATGTGTGATTAGACACACATGTGTAATTATAGGAAAGCATTAGGTCATCTTCAATGCTGACTCCCAAATTTACTCCCTCATCCGTCCGCCCACGGACAGGGGGCCTGTCCGCGGACACGAATCCGAGGAGCCGGCCATCCAATGTTGCCTGCATAAGTCCGGTTACATTCTGGAAAAAAAAATTGAACAAATCTAATGCATGTTTGAATGCACCTGACAATACAGATGTTTTTTTACATAAAAACGGGCACTTTTCATCTAAATCAAAGCAAATTCATTTCATTTAGACATGTTTCAATTGGACTGGACTATAAACCAAGACTAAAATGACCGCCACGCCCGTTCCCTATCTCTGGATGGCCATGAGTCGCGAAAAATGAAGCCCCACCTCCTCCACAGCAATGAGCCCTGGGAACTAAAGTTATCCGCCTCCTCCGCGGCCAGAGCTGGCGATGTCCTCGTCATCCTCATTGTCGCAAAACACATCATCCACCGCGTCACCCATCTCCTTGTAGGCAGCCTGTAAATCTACCTGATACTGGATATAACTCAAGCGATCGGGGCGGATTTCGCAGGTGGTGCGGTAGGAGTCGTCTAGCGCTTCCTGCTCGGCCATGTACATGCTCGGCGCTATGATGGTGTCGGCGATGAGTAGCACTTCTGTGCGCCAGCTCTCGTCGAGGAGTCGAAGGTTGTAGGGCTGGCCGGCCAGCTCCCGATCGTGTACTACCATGTCCTTGTGGTGGGCACGGGCCTCTCCCATGGTGATGCCGACATGAAACGACAAGGAGGGTGGTGCCAACTTGTCCTCGGTTGCGTCCTCCAATTGGACGTCCGCAGTGCCGACCTCTGTCTGCCTGCCTGCCTGCCTACTAGGTGCATTGACGGCAATCTCTTTTTTCTGATCAGACGAGAGGCTATTCTAGACGGCACTGGAGCTCGAGGAAGGCATGGTGCAGAGCGGAGGAAGGGAGCGGAGGATGATGGATGCGGCTATGGCCGGGCCTGCGGTTTATATGGCGAGGAGATGGCAGCGCGATCGGCGACGTCATTAATGGCGGGCGGCAAACAAACATATGGGTGGCGTCCGCTCCCGTTCCTCGGCGTTCACATGGATATTTAATGTAGGTAGGTGGACGGACGGATTGTCGTTTGAACGGGGCCAACCGCATGCACCTGGGAGGAACGAGGCGGCGCTCTCAGACGGCAAGCCACTTCAATGCTTGTGTATTGTGAGAGGTCGTGTCGCTCTGAGCTGGCATAAATGCGGCACTGGTACTCTGGAGCTGAGCTGGCCTTTTCGGGTAGTAACACGCGTACGTGGGTTTAAATTTTTTTATGGGCCAGGGTAGTCATGAGCAAGACGGCCCCATGTACTGAGGAATTTTCCCCTCTAGACTGCAATTCTATAATTTGAAATAAAGCACTTTTACGAGTGCAAAAGAAAAATAGTAATAATGATAACGTTTTGGGGACGATGGAATACACCAGTTTGCTTGTTCCCGTAAAAAAATAAAAGAGGGGCTCAAGTTTTTCAGAAAACATTCCACGCTGTTTACGACAAAGGTTGATAAGTTTTTTGGATGAGATTTGCCTGCTCCCTGCTTATATGCCCATCCGTGCTTCCGCATACGTGGCTTGATTTGATTGAAACAAAATTAAGCTCGGTCTCACCCCCTTAAAATCAGGGGAGGAGATGATTAGATTAGAATGGAAAAAGGAAAAAAGACAACCATAGGATGAAGTGAGAGCACGGATGGAAGCATGAGAAGGAAGCAGGCAAACCGGATCCGAGTTCTTGATGCTAGGGCTGGAAAAAAAGCTCAAAGCTCGCGAGCTAAACGAGTAGCTCGTGACTCGACTCGAATCGACTCGAACTCGAAGAATAACGAGCCGAGCCGAGCTTTAATTTAAGATCGTTTACATACCAAGTTAAACGAGCCGATCTCACGAGTACTCGGGTAACTCGTTAAGCTCGATAAAAAAATCAATGTTTTTTAGGGATAGTAAAATACAGCCTCTAAACACCTTGCGTCCCAGCACAAGGCCCAGCCGCTCAAGGCCGAGCCACCCAGGGGACTCACACGTACAAGGCCACATATGCACATGTTAAATTCTTAGTTAATTTTTTTATCGTATTTGTAAGGCCTAATGTTCATATCTTTAACGAGCTTAACAAGCTAAACGAGCCAGCTCGCGAGTTATACGAGTCGAGCCAATCTTGGATTTGAGCTCGTTATAGTAACGAGTCGAGTCGAGCTAGCTCGTTAATGAAATGAGCTTTAGCGAGTCGAGTAGAGCTGGCTCGACTCGGCTCGAATTCCACCCCTACTTATGCTATTCCTTGAAAATATGAAAGAAAGGTTGCCCAGAAATCTTGCATTTGCAAAATCTGTTGAGATCTCCGTACGTATACCTTGTACATTCGGTTCCTATAGCGAAACCATGAAGCGACCAACACACGCTTCTTTTTCCTTTTTTTTCCTTTTTTTGAGTTGACCAGTGACCAACACACATCTCGGTCTACCAGATGCCGCTGTCAGCAGGGAAGAGCATGTATCAACTACTAAGAACAAATATTTATGAGATGAAACCATAAATATCAATCTGCCAAAAATATCGATGAACGTACATGTTAGGGCCCTTGCCTAACCAGCCCACCTACAGGGCCTGTCGTCGGGCCAACACATGGGCCTAGTTGCAAGCTACATATACCTGGAAGGAGTCCACGAGCGAAGTATCCAGTGGATCACGGACGAACCAGGCGGCGGCTACCTTCCTCTCTTCTCCTACCTCTGCTCCTCCCTGTTCATCCTTGTTCCTCCTGATACTTGTATTCAGTTGTAATCACTACACCAAATTGTTCCTCTATGAGGGACAGCTACCTAAGAAAGAGAGATCTCCAACTATTCTCTTACATCTGCTATTAGAGCCAGCATCGCCATGCCTTCCTGAGGGGCTTCTCAGGGGGATGGGATGTTAGGGCTGCTGTAGGCCGGTGAAGCGCCAGAGCCGGGTCCGTGCCGATCTGTGACAAAAGGGCTACGTCGAGCTGGATGGTGGCTTCTGAAGGAAATATGCCCTAGAGGCAATAATAAAGTTATTATTTATTTCCTTATTTCATGATAAATGTTTATTATTCATGCTAGAATTGTATTAACCGGAAACATAATACATGTGTGAATACATAGACAAACAGAGTGTCACTAGTATGCCTCTACTTGACTAGCTCGTTAATCAAAAATGGTTATGTTTCCTAACCATGAACAAAGAGTCGTTATATTAACGAGATCCCATCATTAGGTAAATGATCTGATTGACATGACCCATTCCATTAGCTTAGCACCCGATCGTTTAGTATGTTGCTATTGATTTCTTCATAACTTATACATGTTCCTATGACTATGAGATTATGCAACTCCCGTTTGCCGGAGGAACACTTTGAGTGCAACCAAACATCACAACGTAAATGGGTGATTATAAAGGTGCTCTACAGGTGTCTCCAATGGTAGATGTTGGGTTGGCGTATTTCGAGATTAGGATTTGTCACTCCGATCGTCGGAGAGGTATCTCTGGACCCTCTCGGTAATGCACATCACATAAGCCTTGCAAGCATTGCAACTAATGAGTTAGTTGCGAGATGATGTATTATGGAACGAGTAAAGAGACTTGCCGGTAACGAGATTGAACTAGGTATTGGATACCGACGATCGAATCTCGGGCAAGTAACATACCGATGACAAAAGGAACAACGTATGTTGTTATGCGGTCTAACCGATAAAGATCTTCGTAGAATATGTAGGAGCCAATATGGGCATCCAGGTCCCGCTATTGGTTATTAACCGGAGATGTGTCTCAGTCATGTCTACATTGTTCTCGAACCGTAGGGTCTGCACGCTTAACGTTACGATGACAGTTATTATGAGTTTATACATTTTGATGTACGGAAGTTAGTTCGGAGTCCCAGATATGATCATGGACATGACGAGGAGTCTCGAAATGGTCGAGACATAAAGATTGATATATTGGACGGCTATATTCAGACACCGGAAGTGTTCCGGGTGATTTCGGAGAAAACCAGAGTGCCGGAGGGGTTACCGGAACCCCCCGGGGAAGTAATGGGCCTTATTGGGCCTGAGGGGAGAGAGAGGGCAGCAGCCCAAGTGGTGGCGCCCCCCCCCCCTCATGGGGAGTCCGAATTGGACTAGGAGGGGGGGGGGCGCGGCCCCCCTTTCCCTCTCCCTCTTCCTCTCTTTCCTTCCCCCTCAAGTCTCCTAGTTAGACTTGGAAAGGGGAGTCCTACTCCCACTAGGAGGAGGACTCCCCCTCCCCTTGGCGCACCCCATAGGGCCGGCCGGCCTCCCCGTCCATCCTTTATATACGGGGGCAAGGGGGCACCCCACGACACACAAGTTGATCCACGCGATCGTTCCTTAGCCGTGTGCGGTGCCCCCTGCCACCATATTCCACCTCGGTCATACCGTTGTAGTGCTTAGGCGAAGCCCTGCGACAGGAGAACATCAAGATCATCACCACACCGTCGTGCTGACAAAACTCCTCCCCGAAGCTTTGCTGGATCAGAGCCCGGGGATCGTCATCGAGCTGTACGTGTGCTAAGAACTCGAAGGTGCCAGAGTAACGGTGCTTGGATCGGTCGGATCGGGAAGACGTACGACTACTTCCTCTACGTTGCGTCAACGCTTCCGCAGTCGGTCTACGTGGGTACGTAGACAACACTCTCCCCTCTCGTTGCTATGCATCACCATGATCTTGCGTGTGCGTAGGAAATTTTTTGAAATTACTGCGTTCCCCAACAGTGGTATCAGAGTCAGGTTTTATGGTTTGATGTTATATGCACGAGTAGAACACAAGTGAGTTGTAGACGATATAAGTCATACTGCCTACCAGCATGTCATACTTTGGTTCGGCGGTATTGTTGGATGAAGCGGCCCGGACCGACATTACGCGTACGCTTACGCGAGACCGGTTCTCCCGATGTGATTTGCACACAGGTGGCTTGCGGGTGACTGTTTCTCCAACTTTAGTTGAACCAAGTGTGGCTACGCCCGGTCCTTGCGAAGGTTTAAATGGAGTCAAGTTGACAAACTATCGTTGTGGTTTTGATGCATAGGTGAGATTGGTTCTTGCTTAAGCCCGTAGCAGCCACGTAAAACTTGCAACAACAAAGTAGAGGACGTCTAACTTGTTTTTGCAGGGCATGTTGTGATGTGATATGGCCAAGACATGATGCTGAATTTTATTGTATGAGATGATCATGTTTTGTAACCGAGTTATCGGCAACTCGCAGGAGCCATATGGTTGTCGCTTTATTGTATGCAATGCAATCGCGCTGTAATGCTTTACTTTATCACTAAGCGGTAGCGATAGTCGTGGAAGCATAAGATCGGCGAGACGACAACGATGCTACGATGGAGATCAAGGTGTCGTGCCGGTGACGATGGTGATCATGACGGTGCTTCAGATATTGAGATCACAGGCACAAGATGATGGCCATATCATATCACTTATATTGATTGCATGTGATGTTTATCTTTTATGCATCTTATCTTGCTTTGATTGACAGTAGCATTATAAGATGATCTCTCACTAAATTATCAAGAAGTGTTCTCCCTGAGTATGCACCGTTGCCAAAGTTCGTCGTGCCCAGACACCACGTGATGATCGGGTGTGATAAGCTCTACGTCCATCTACAACGGGTGCAAGCCAGTTTTGCACACGCAGAATACTCAGATTAAACTTGACGACCCTAGCATATGCAGATATGGCCTCGGAACACAGAGACCGAAAGGTCGAGCGTGAATCATATAGTAGATATGATCAACATAGTGATGTTCACCAATGAAACTACTCCATCTCACGTGATGATCGGACATGGTTTAGTTAATTTGGATCACGTGATCACTTAGAAGATTAGAGGGATGTCTATCTAAGTGGGAGTTCTTAAGTAATATGATTAATTGAACTTAAATTTACCATGAACTTAGTCCTGGTAGTATTTTGCAAATCATGTTGTAGATCAATAGCTCGCGTTGTTGCTTCCCTGTGTTTATTTTGATATGTTCCTAGAGAAAATTGTGTTGAAAGATGTTAATAGCAATGATGCGGATTGGATCCGTGATCTGAGGTTTATTCTCATTGTTGCACAGAAGAATTATGTCCTTGATGCACCGCTAGGTGACGGACCTATTGCAGGAGCAGATGCAGACGTTATGAACGTTTGGCTAGCTCAATATGATGACTACTTGATAGTTTAGTGCACCATGCTTAACGGCTTAGAATCGGGACTTCAAAGACGGTTTGAACGTCATGGACCATGTGAGATGTTCCAGGAGTTGAAGTTAATATTTGAAGCAAATACCCGAGTTGAGAGATATGAAGTCTCCAACAAGTTCTATAGCTAAAATATGGAGGAGAATCGCTCAACTAGTGAGCATGTGCTCAGATTGTCTGGGTACTACAATCGCTTGAATCAAGTGGAAGTTAATCTTCCAGATAAGATAGTGATTGACAGAATTCTCTAGTCACCATCACCAAGTTAGTAGAACTTCGTGATGAACTAAAATATGCAAGGGATAACGGAAACAATTCCCAAGCTCTTCGTGATGCCAAAATCGACGAAGGTAGAAATCAAGAAAAGCATCAAGTGTTGATGGTTAACAAGACCACTAGTTTCAAGAAAAGGGCAAAGGGAAGAAGGGGAACTTCAAGAAGAACGGCAAGCAAGTTGCTACTCAAGTGAAGAAGCCCAAGTCTGGTCCTAAGCCTGAGACTAAGTGCTTCTACTGCAAAGGGACTGGTCACTAGAAGCGGAACTACCCCAAATGATTGGCGGATAAGAAGGATGGAAAAGTTAACACAAGTATATTTGATATACATCTTATTGATGTGTACTTTACTAGTGTTTATAGCAACCCCTCAGTATTTGATACTAGTTCAGTTGCTAAGATTAGTAACTCGAAATGGGAGTTGTAGAATAAACAGAGACTAGTTAAGGGTGAAGTGACGATGTGTGTTGGAAGTGGTTTCAAGGTTGATATGATCATCATCGCACACTCCCTATAATTTCGGGATTACTGTTGAACCTAAATAAGTGTTATTTGGTGTTAGCGTTGAGCATGAATATGATTTGATCATGTTTATTGTAATACGGTTATTCATTTAAGTAAGAGAATAAATTGTTGTTCTATTTACATGAATAAAACCTTATATGGTTACACACCCAATGAAAATAGTTCATTGGATCTCGATCGTAGTGATACACATAGTCATAATATTGAACCAAAAGATGCAAAGTTAATAATGATAGTGCAAATTATTTGTGGCACTGCCGTTTAGGTCATATTGGTGTAAAGCGCATGAACAAACTCCATGCTGATGGGATTTTGGAATCACTTGATTATGAATCAGTTGATGCTTGCGAACCATGCCTTATTGGAAAGATGACTAAGACTCCGTTCTCCGGAGCGAGCAACTGGCTTATTGGAAATAATACGTACTGATGTATGCGGTTCAATGAGTGTTAAGGCTCACGGCAAGTATCGTTATTTTCTGAACTTCACAGATGATTTGAGCAGATATGGGTATATCTACTTGATGAAACATAAGTCTGAAACATTTGAAAAGTTCAAAGAATTTCAGAGTGAAGTGAAAAATCATCGTAACAAGAAAATAAAGTTTCTACGATCTGATCGTAGAGAAGAGTATTTGAGTTACGAGTTTGGCCTTCAGTTAAAAACAATGTGAAATAGTTTCACTACTCACGCCACCTGGAACACCACAATGTAATGGTGTGTCCGAACGTCATAACCGTACTTTATTAGATATGGTGCGATCTATGATGTCTCTTACCGATCTACTACTATCGTTTTGGGGTTTTGCATTAGAGACAGCTGCATTCACGTTAAATAGGGCACCATCTAAATCCGTTGAGACGACACCGTATGAACTATGGTTTGGCAAGAAACCTAAGCTGGCGTTTCTTAAAGTTTGAGGTTGCAATGCTTATGTGAAAAAGTTTCAACCTGATAAGCTCAAAACCAAATCGGAGAAATGTGTCTTCATAGGATATCCAAAGGAAACTATTGGATACAGCTTCTATCACAGATCCGAAAGCAAGAATTTTGTTGCTAAATTCGAAAACTTTCTAGAGAAGGAGTTTCTCTCGAAAGAAGTGAGTGGGAGGAAAGTAGAAAACTTGATAAGGTAATTGTACCTTCTCCCTTATTGGAAAGTAGTTCATCACAAAAAATCTGTTCTTGTGACTACTACACCAATTAGTGAGGAAGCTAATGATGATGATCATGTAACTTCAGATCAAGTTACTACCGAATCTCGTAGGTAAACCAGAGTGAGATCCGCACCAGAGTGGTACGGTAATCCTGTTCTGGAGGTCATGTTACTTGACCATGACGAACCTACGAACTATGAGGAAGCGATGATGAGCCCAGATTCCGATAAATGGCTTGAGGCCATGAAATCTGAGAAAGGATCCATGTATGAGAATAAAGTGTGGACTTTGGTGGACTCGCCCGATGATCGGCAAGCCATTGATAATAAATGGATCTTCAAGAGGAAGACGGACACGGATAGTAGTGTTACTATCTACAAAGCTAGAATTGTCGCAAAAGGTTTTCGACAAGTTTAAGGTGTTGACTACGATGAGAGTTTCTCACTCATATCTATGCTTAAGTCTGTCCGAATCATGTTAGCAATTGCCGCATTTTATGAAATCTGGCAAATGGATACACAAAACTGCATTCCTTAATGGATTTAAAGAAGAGTTGTATATGATGCAACCAGAAGGTTTTGTCAATCCTAAAGGTGCTAACAAAATATGCAAGCTCCAGCGATCCATCTATGGACTGGTGCAAGCATCTTGGAGTTGGAATATACGCTTTGATAAGTTGATCAAAGCATATAGTTTTATACAGACTTGCGGTGAAGTCTGTATTTACAAGAAAGTGAGTGGGAGCACTACAACATTTCTGATAAGTATATGTGTATGACATATTGTTGATCGGAAATAATGTAGAATTATTCTGCAAAGCATAAAGGATATTTTAAAGAAAGACCTCGGTGAAGCTGCTTACATATTGAGTATCAAGATCTATAGAGATAGATCAAGACGCTTGATAAGTTTTTTCAATAAGTACATACCTTGACAGGATTTTGAAGTAGTTCAAAATGGAACAGTCAAAGAAAAAGTTTCTTGCCTGTGTTACAAGGTGTGAAGTTGAGTAAGACTCAAAACCCGACCACGGCAGAAGATAGAAAGAGGATGAAAGTCATTCCCTATGCCTCAGTCATAGGTTCTATAAAGTATGCCATGCTGTGTACCAGATCTATTGTATACCCTACACTGATTTCGGCAAGGGAGTACAATAGTGATCTAGGAGTAGATCACTGGACATCGGTCAAAATTATCCTTAGTGGAATAAGGATATGTTTCTCGATTACGGAAGTGAAAAAAAGGGTTCGTCGTAAAGGGTTACGCCGATGCAAGTTTTGACACCGATCTAGATGACTCTAAGTCTCGATCTAGATACATATTGAAAGTGGGAGCAATTAGCTAGAGTAGCTCCGTGCAGAGCATTGTTGATATAGATATTTGCAAAATACTTACGGATTTGAATATGACAGACCCGGTGACTAAAATTATCTCACAAGCAAAACATGATCACACCTTAGTACTCTTTGGGTGTTAATCACATAGCGATGTGAACTAGATTACTGACTCTAGTAAACCCTTTGGGTGTTGGTCACATATCGATGTGGACTATGGGTGTTAATAACATGGTCATGTGAACTATTGCTGTTAAATCACATGGCGATGTGAACTAGATTATTGACTCTAGTGCAAGTGGGAGACTGAAGGAAATATGCCCTAGAGGCAATAATAAAGTTATTATTTATTTCCTTATTTCATGATAAATGTTTCTTATTCATGCTAGAATTGTATTAACCGGAAACATAATACATGTGTGAATACATAGACAAACAGAGTGTCACTAGTATGCCTCTACTTGACTAGCTCGTTAATCAAAGATGGTTATGTTTCCTAACCATGAACAAAGAGTTGTTATTTGATTAGCGAGATCACATCATTAGGTAAATGATCTGATTGACATGACCCATTCCATTAGCTTAGCACCCGATCGTTTAGTATGTTGCTATTGCTTTCTTCATAACTTATACATGTTCCTATGACTATGAGATTATGCAACTTCCGTTTGCCGGAGGAACACTTTGTGTGCAACCAAACGTCATAATGTAAATGGGTGATTATAAAGGTGCTCTACAGGTGTCTCCAATGGTAGATGTTGGGTTGGCGTATTTCGAGATTAGGATTTGTCACTCCGATCGTCGGAGAGGTATCTCTGGACCCTCTCGGTAATGCACATCACATAAGCCTTGCAAGCATTGCAACTAATGAGTTAGTTGCGAGATGATGTATTACGGAACGAGTAAAGAGACTTGCCGGTAACGAGATTGAACTAGGTATTGGATACCGACGATCGAATCTCGGGCAAGTAACATACCGATGACAAAAGGAACAACGTATGTTGTTATGCGGTCTGACCGATAAAGATCTTCGTAGAATATGTAGGAGCCAATATGGGCATCCAGGTCCCGCTATTGGTTATTGACCGGAGATGTGTCTCAGTCATGTCTACATTGTTCTCGAACTGTAGGGTCTGCACGCTTAACGTTACGATGACAGTTATTATGATTTTATACATTTTGATGTACCGAAGTTAGTTCGGAGTCCCGGATGTGATCACGGACATGACGAGGAGTCTCGAAATGGTTGAGACATAAAGATTGATATCTTGGACGGCTATATTCAGACACCGGAAGTGTTCCGGGTGATTTCGGAGAAAACCAGAGTGCCGGAGGGGTTACCGGAACCCCCCGGGGAAGTAATGGGCCTTATTGGGCCTGAGGGGAGAGAGACGGCAGCAGCCCAAGTGGTGGCGCGCCCCCTCTCATGGGGAGTCCGAATTGGACTAGGAGGGGGGCGCGGCCCCCCTTTCCCTCTCCCTCTCCCTCTCTTTCCTTCCCCCTCAAGTCTCCTAGTTAGACTAGGAAAGGGGAGTCCTACTCCCACTAGGAGGAGGACTCCCCCTCCCCTTGGCGCACCCCATAGGGCCGTCCGGCCTCCCCCTCCATCCTTTATATACGGGGGCAGGGGGCACCCCAGGACACACAAGTTGATCCACGTGATCGTTCCTTAGCCGTGTGCGGTGCCCCCTGCCACCATATTCCACCTCGGTCATACCATTGTAGTGCTTAGGCGAAGCCCTGCGACAGGAGAACATCAAGATCGTCACCACACCGTCGTGCTGACAGAACTCCTCCCCGAAGCTTTGCTGGATTGGAGCCCGGGGATCGTCACCGAGCTGTACGTGTGCTAAGAACTTGGAGGTGCCGGAGTAACGGTGCTTGGATCGGTCGGATCGGGAAGACGTACGACTACTTCCTCTACGTTGCGTCAACGCTTCCGCAGTCGGTCTGCGTGGGTACGTAGAAAACACTCTCCCCTCTCGTTGCTATGCATCACCATGATCTTGCGTGTGCGTAGGAAATTTTTTGAAATTACTGCGTTCCCCAACAGCTTCCTGGCCCAATACGTTGTGGTTGCTGAAGAGTTAAGGAACCTCATACTCACATGGGCAGCCCACGCCGACGAACAGACGCCTGTTTTGTTGTTTTATCATCTTCCTCTACAAAACCCATATACCAGATTTGATCCGTCTGTTAGGAGCTAATTTGCCTACAGTTCGTTCTAAAAAAGTTCCTGAGGGGCTTCTCAGGGGATGGGATGTTAAGCCTGCTGTAGGCCGTTGAAGCTCCAGAGCCGAGTCCGTGCCGATCTGC
>NC_041384.1:764429329-764441610 GCF_002162155.2 Triticum dicoccoides | reverse complement strand
CCTACAGTTCGTTCTAAAAAAGTTCCTGAGGGGCTTCTCAGGGGGATGGGATGTTAAGGCTGTTGTAGGCCGGTGAAGCTCCAGAGCTGGGTACGTGTCGATCTGTGACAAAAGGGCTACGTCGAGCTGGACGGTGGCTTCCTGGCCCAATACGCTGTGGTTGCTGAAGAGTTGAGGAACCTCATACTCACATGGGCAGCCCACGCCGACGAACAGCCGTCTGTTTTGTAGTTTTATCATCTTCCTCTACAGAACCCATATACCAGATTTAATCCGTCTGTTAGGAGCTAATTTGCCTACAGTTCGTTCTAAAAAAGTTAGGTAGTTCGTTTGTGGGTATGTCTTGAACCTCTTAATTTCTCTGAGCTACTGCATGTTCTTGTTTTAACTTGTTACTTCCGCTTTGGTAGACCTTCCTAAACACAACAACGGTTGTGATTACCTCATACCTCTTCATAATGAAGGACATGATGGTTGTTTTCTGAAAGTATGTTGTTCGTATTAATATTTTCGATACACGGTCTGTGTACAAACGAGCTGGGCCAGCCCACAAGGCGATAGGCCACAAAGCAAGACATAAAAATCCTGGAAAAAAGGGTCCAGTTCGCTCGTGGAATCGAGCTCGTTACCTCGTCCTCCAGAATGCACAGTCTACCACTCCAGTACGCTGCCAATTGGTATTTAAATAGCACAAAGTATATAAGAACACACTAGGCCGGTCCTCAAAACCAATCCATGGACCCATCAATCCCTTAAGAAATAGTTCGTTTTATTCGCACTCGATCTAGCAACCTCTCCAATAATAAAGCTTGTAAAAAAACATAGGCGACCAGGTAGACAGTACAAATTTTTTATAGTTAGATGAAGTGCAATAGCCTTTATGACTTCAAATTTCTATAAGTATATAAATTATTAATTGTAGGCTTCCTACCATTGTGGAGATACTTTCTAAAATGCCAAAACGCCTCATTCACTTGAGGCATGTGAGGAAACACCTTTGTTGTTTCTAGCCGTTTCATCAAAATGCCTAAAAAAATATTAAGGCTAATAAAAAGAACACCTCGAAATACTTTTTATGCACGCAGCCTGCCATAGAAGACAACTTGATCCAGTCAGAAGTTTTTTCTCTAACAACATAGGGCCATCTTAGATTTTGACACAGGGACCTCAATTTTGATAGACCAGCCTAGGGCCACACGAACACTCCAGCTCCAAGGAGGACAAACATTCATCAATTTAAAAAAAATCACAAATTTGACAAAGAAGCTCGCAAAATTGAAAAAAGTTCATTGGTTTAAAAACAAGTTCACGAATTTGAAAAAATAACACAAATTAAATACTTTATTGACAGGAGGCGTCTGACTGCGCCGATTCACTGTCATGCACGAAAACAGGTAAAAATAGAATAATAGTTTGAAGTACTTGTTTAAATTATGATTTTAAATATATTTTTCAAACATGACATGGATGCCTACCATGAGCATGCCATCTGGCATAAGTTGAGGTCATTTAATGAATGTCCAAAAAGACACCATGTTCAATGGAGGGTGTTCGCACAAAAGGCTCCATCTGAGAGCATGTTGTTTCCTGACATCCTTGAAATGGTTCTATTTTTTTTCCATGGTGTTGTATGACCAATTCAAGGCACCATGTCAATTTGTGTTCGTTTTTGATAAATTTTGTATTTTCTAAAGATTTCTCGGTAAAATAAATGGACAAATGGCCGGACGTGTCGCAACTTGCATATTGTGTCAAAAATCGTTCAAATCTGACACGAATGCCTACCATGGGCATGTCCACCTGCTTGCAAGATTTGTGGTTATTTCAAGTGTTCAAAAATAGATCATATTCACGTACTCCCTCCGTCCGTGAATAAGTGTACATCTAGCTTTTTTTCAAAGTCAAAGTTTTAAAATTTGGACCAACTTTATAGAAAATAATAGTACCATATATGACATCAAATTGGTATATTACCAAAGTACATTTCAAAACGGATCTAGTGACACTAATTTAGTGCCATAAATGCTTTTACTTTTTCCTAGAAAGTTGGTCAAAATTTTAAAACTTTGACTTAAGACAAAAACTAGATGTAGACTTATTCACGGACGGAGGGAGTAGGCCTAAAGCCAAGAAGGCTCCATTGAGAGCACGTATCTTTTGACATCCTGGAAATGGCACATTTTTTTCTGTGGCCTTGTGCAACCAATTCAAGGCACAATGCCAAGCTGTTTTGGTTTTCGAATCTTTTTGCATTTTCTAAAGTTTTCTCCATCAAAAAAGACCGATAAATGGCCGAACGTGTCTCAACTTGCATAGGGTGTCGAAAATCATTCAAACTTGACATGGATGCCTACCATGTACGTGCCCATATGCTTACAAAAGTTGCGGTGATTTGAAGGATGTCCAAACATAGACCATGATCAATGGAGGGTGTTCAGGTGAGAGTACATTGTTCTCGACATCCTTGAAATGACCTCAATTTTTTTCATGACCTTGTATGACCAATTCAGGGCAACATGCCAAGTTGTTTTGTTTTTTTTGACAAATTTTGCATTTTCCAGAGTTCTCTCGATCAAAAAAGGCCGACAAATGGGTGGACTTGTTGTAACCTGCATACGGTGTCAAAAATCATTCAAACCTGGTATGGATAACTACCATGGTCATGCCCACCTGCTTGAAAATGTTGGGGTCATTTTAAAGATATCGGGAAACATTGTGGTCAGTCTTCTTGCCTATTCGAACCCCCTCGTTGAACATGGTCTATGTTTGGAGGGAGAATTCCTTATTTAACACTGTGTTAAATTTTGTTTCCCTATTTGACACCGAAAAATATTTTCCTCCTTATATAACATCAAGTCTAAATTTTATGCCCTTTATAACATTTTCGTCCATTTTACGCCTTAAAGGTGTTAATTGACACATGAAAAGACCTTTTTACCCCTGATACGGTATGTGATAAAAAAAATCATAGATACTAGTACGTGCTAATAATGTCCGGCCGGCTTGGTTTGTTGTATGCGGCTAAGTATAGCGAACTAGTTGCGACACGTCAGGCCATCTATTGTTCACGTAACTTTAATCTTTTTCCAGTAGGTGGGCATGCCCAAGGTAGGCATCCATGCTAGGTTTAAAGAAAAACGTATTTAAAATCATAATTTATATATTTACTTAAAGCCGTTATTTTAATTTTTCCTATTTTCGCGAGCAACAATGGGCTGGCCTAGTCTGCCAGGCTCCTGTGAAAAAGTATTTAATTCGTGAATATTTTTTCAAATAAATAAACTTTTCAATTTCACAATTTTTTATCAATCGTGATTTTTTCAAATTGATTAACTAATTTCAATTTTTGTGAACTTTTTCAACCTTGGAGCTAGGGCTAGGCATAAAAACTGACAAACCAAAGACCAAACTAAAAAAATTCAAATTTTCGGTCTTTTGTGTTGGTGTTGGAAGATTTCTGCCATATGATGCAAAGAAAGGTGAACGATGCAAAATAATATATGAGCAAACCCAAATTTCTAGATCTAGATAGATAAAAAATTCTAACCATAGTGGAAGCTAAATGTACAATAAGAGGGCCCAACTTTTACTGTGATTGCAAACGGGAATATTCTGTTACATTGGACTCATGTATCTATCTCATGTAAGAAAATGCTCTAGCTAAAATTTTATGGATACGTTTTTTCGTTCCTCGCAAACAAAAAACCGAAGCATATTTTAGTAGCACTAGAAGAAAATCCTCAAATTGATTGAAACATGATTTCATTGTGTTTAAAACACGTGTTGTGTCAAAATAATATTTGGTATGCATCAGAAGAAAGCAAATTCCCTGTTCGAGTATTTTGTTCAAGCAGATGTGACGGTAATCTTGAAAGTCCGGGCATCTCCAAGGCTACAGGAAGATGTTCTCGCTCGGGGCCCTGGGGAGCTTGGTATATTTACTGTTAAGAGTGCTTATAGTGATATCCTAACAATAACATGTTCCAACAAGTAACAAACTCCAATCTTCATCTGCAACTAGCAACGCTATAAGAGGGGCTGAGCAAAGCGGTAACATAGCCAAACAACGGTTTGCTAGGACAAGGTGTGTTAGATATTTGACATGAAAATATGCGAGGCATGATAAAGCAAGTGGTAGGTATCGCAGCATAGGCATAGCAAAAGAGCGAGCAACTAGCAAGCAAAGATAGAAGTGATTTCGAGGGTATGGTCATCTTGCCTGCAAAGTTCTCTAAGTTGACTTGATCCTCGTAAGCGTACTCAACGGGCTCCTCGATCACGTACTCGTCTCCCGGCTCTACCCAAGCAATAACAACAAGCAAAAGGAATGATTGAACAATCAACCACGTGCAATGCTCAAACAACATGATGCAAAACAATGCATGACATGCGGGATGCGGTATGCGGTGCATATGCATGATTTGAAAAGGAATGATTGAACCTGGCCTCAACTTGGAAAACCAAGAGTGCCACTGGAAAGAGGAGTTGATTTCAGTCAAAATCGATATAAAGATCACCGGAATCGGATGCACGGTTTGGAAATGGCAAGCAAAACAAATATGGCACCGATCTGCGATTAACAGCACGAAGCCATCTAAATTCATCAAGATAAATAAGCTAAAACACTCTAACATGACAACAAAATACATGGCAGTGATCCACTCAAGATGCTTGACAAAAGATGAACACCGAGCTACGGCTAATTCACTCAATAACAGGTTCAAACAAGCATGACAAAAGTGCAAAACATAACAGGTTACAGACTTAAGAGAAAACAACAAGTCGGGAATTTAACATCAGGAAGCAATGTTCAGAGCACTATAACTACATGCTACAGGAACATATCATGGCAAAGCAAGGCATGACATGAAGCTACTCAAACAATACAACAAAAGTCCCTTACTGACCATAAGCCAAAGGGATCAGAAAATACAATTGCAACCATGTGAACATAGCAAGTTACATAAACAGATTCAGACTTAGTGAAAAACTGGAGCATGGCAAAACAGATAACAAGTAGGCATGTTTACGAGCTCGATGCACTCACCACGAGGCAAGAAATGACAAACTAAGCATACACCTAGCAAGTAGACATGGCATAGAAGCTAGGCATGGCAAGAACAACATCATAGCATGTATGGATCAACAACAGCAAGCTCGGCAAAATTGCTAAACATGTTAACAATCTGCCAGGAACATTTTATAGCAAAAGTAGAGCTCGATTGAGTCAAGCTAGGGTGCTCCATAAATGGAAACAAAGCCATGGATGGATAGAGCATCACAATATCTACAAGACATCCTTACTGACCATGCTTAAAAAAGGCACGGATCACTAGGTAGCAACATGAACATATGCCATAAAAATAAGGATATGGCAGAGACTTAGAATATTTCTAAGTCCCTGAAATCAGCAACAATAAGTAAGCTACTTTGCATGCTTGTGCTAGTCACCATGAAGATCACAAAAATACATGGCATACACCCCAGTAAAGATGGCATGTCATACTTCAAAACACATGTAGAGCTCAGGATCATAGCATGCACACATTAATCATGGCAAAAATGACAAAAGTGCAAGTGTTGATACGGATCTGAAACTAACATCACATAGCTCTCTTCCAACATCATTTCGGGCATAAATATGAGCTCAAATGAAAATGATGCAATGAGATGAAATGAAGTACTCGTTGAGACGAACATTTCGATATGCTACACTCACGAATCGGAGCAACGGTGATGAAGTTATGATGCGATGTAAAAGGCATGAAAATACTGGGACTTAGACGAAATTTAGACCTGTCCGAGAAAGTCAACGGGATCCGGCCGGATCCCGCCTGGATCCGGGGCAGGCGGCGGCGGAGGGCCTCTCTGGCGCGGAGGCGGCGCGGGTAACCGGGTGGCGGGGACGGCGTGGTGGTGGCCGGTGAGCTCCGGCGAGCTCCTGGAGCGGGGCACCAGCTTCGAAGGTCGGCGGGGCCGAGCCGCAATGGGAGGCGGAACGCGGGACGCCTGCGGGCAGGCGGCGGCGACGAGATGGGCCCGCGCGGGCCCGATCTGGGTTCCGCGGGCCGGCGGCGGGGCTGGAGGAGAGAGAGGCCGGAGACGCTGACGTGGCGCGCTGTGATTGGGCGAGGGCGGTGGCTGGACATGTCCGGCGGTGGGGATCTTTGTCCGGTGGCGCGAGGTAGAGGAAGACTAGGGTTAGACCGCGAATTTGGGGGAGAGGGACCTTTATATAAAGGTAGAGGGAGCTAGGAGAGTTCAAATGAGGTGCGGTTTTCGGCCACGCGATCATGATCGAACGGTATAGAAGATGGAAGGGGTTTAGGTGGGTTTTGGGCCACTTTGGAGGGGTGTTGAGCTGCAACACACACGATGCCTTTTCGGTTCCTCGGTTAACCGTTGGAGTATCAAACGAAGTCCAAATGGTACGAAACTTGACAAGCGGTCTACCGGTAGTAAACCAAGGCCGCATGGCAAGTCTCGGTCCAATCCGAAAACGTTTAACACCCGCACACGAAAAGAGGTAGAAAGGGACACCGGAGGACATAGGAGCGTCGGAATGCAAAAAGGACAATGGGGAAAATGCTCGAATGCATGAGGCGAACACGTATGCAAATGTGATGCACATGATGACATGATATGAAATGCATGACACGCAAGCAAAAGGAAAGGCAACCACAGCGAATAACTGGAAGACACATGGCACATCGGTCTCGGGGCGTTACAGTAAACTTTCGACTGACCCTGTTCTATTAGGATATGCTACCCGAAATATTTTCTTTCATACAATCTCTTATTGTTTGCGTCAAGTCTGTACACCCAGTCTTATTTGCGTCAAATCTGTACATCCACTGGGTGTTTTGTTGTCTTTGGTATTCGCGCTCTTCCACTCGGCCTGGGCGAGTGGGATCTAAACCGGTGGGGGCACGCTAAGTGCACCCACTGGGTGTAGTCCCCGAGACCGCAGTCGACTGCGGGCAGTCGACTGGGGTCTGAGTTCTTTTTACTTTCTCTTCTTCTACTCGACCCGGTCGGACCGGTCGAATGAGATCCGAACTAATGAGTTCTTTTTAGATTATTATTTTTTCACTAGTATATATGTATGAATGCATGTTAGATGGATATAATTAGTGTTTAATTAGTATGGAAATTTTTTATATAATGTTGTTTTTCAGTTTTTTAATGGATGTATAAAAGTTGTGTTTTCTGTTTTTAGTGTTAGATGCTTAATTAGTATGAAATAGCATATAGAATTTTGACATATGCAATGATAGCATAATTAGTGTTATTTAGAAATGTTAGAAATTTTAGTTATCAAAATCCAATCACTAAAAAAATGTTACTTTTTGCGGGACTGGGCTTCGTTGGGCTGACCCATGTCCGCGACGACTCGTCCGCGACGATGTCCGACTGACCCATGTCCGGGACTGGGCTTCGTTGGGCTGGCACTGGGAGGTGCTGCCTGGAGGGGCGCGCCGCTTGATGAGGAACCCGGCCCCGGGTCCCGTCGTCGACCCTGATCTCGTTTGGTGGCGTTCGCGTGGGCCAGTTTCGGTGCGGAGGGAGCCAGCCCCGCCGGAGATGGTACGTCGCCGTGTCAGGGAGGAGGACGAGCACGTCCATCGCTACATGGTTGCGTTAGAGGGCGGCAGGTTCTCCAATACCTGGCAGTTTCTTCAGGGATCTCACTTCAGTTATGTTCCTTTGAGGGTTCCTTCTCTTTGGGTGTCCACCGCCCGCGCCGCAGGAACCGCGAGTGTCCTAGATTCTTCTGTAGTATTCGATCTTTAATTAGCTACCTAGCCAGTGATGTCCTATTCAATATTATATATTATTCAAGACGATGTATTCGAGATTATATCTATTATTCAAGACGATGTATTCGAGATTATATCTATTATTCGAGACGATGTATTTGAGATTATATCTATTATTCGAGACGATGTAATTTGAATACTAAATTGTTTTATATTTCTTTTGGCATAGTTAAATAAAAGCTATGGCGGACAATACCGACAGTGAGGGAGAACAAACCATGTTCGATATCATACGCGGGCCAGATGATGATCAGAATGAAGAAGATTATGACGGCTCCGAATTTCTAAACAACACCGGAGAGGGTGATATGATATTCGATCGCGACGACCGAATGGATGAAGTCATGAACTACGATTATGACAATGACGAAGAACATGTTGATCCTAAAACAACAAAGACCGGCAAGGTATATATATTTATATAAGCAGGCATCTGGTGATCATCACATGTTTTAAATGAGTTGAAGATATATTAACGAATCGATCATTCTTCTTTTAGCCATCCGGATCGAGCAAATCTTCAGGCAACGGGACGAAACGAGGCCCGAACAAAAAGTTAAAGGAGGGCGTAAAGTATAATATCGAGGCAATCAGACCTAATGGCGAACCATTAGCGCCTAAGAAGATTGCGGACAAGTTCGTTCGTCAGTGCGGAGTTCTTGTGAAGGACCAACTCCCGATCTCCCTGCAAGAACGGAGAGAGCCAGCAAAGCCACGTCCAGATCTTACTTTTGTCGACGACAGACAAAAAAGTCTGCTTTGGGATACTCTCATGGAACATTTCACCCTACCAGATCATTTCACAGAAGCAGATGTGCAGAAAGTCAAGGACGCTGCTCTTAGGAAGATGGCGGTTGCATTCAAGAACCACAAAATCATGAATGGGACAAGTACGTCAAGGGAGGAAGGAAGACTCCAGTATTCGAGGGAACACTAGAGAATCAAAGTGCTCATTGGGATGATTTCGTGAAATTCAAGGATTCAGAATTAGCTAAGGAACGGTCGAGAATAAACAAGAAGAATGCCGAAAAAAGGATAAGTTCCATAAGCTGGGGCCAGGTGGCTACGCGATGGCAATGCCTTAGTGGGATAAATCTGAGAAAGAGATGGAGGATGCAGGTGTCACTCCGGTTACTAAGAGCTGCCCCCCCCCCCAGGTGGAGGACTTTGGTTCTATGCGCATGGGGGGGAGTTGGACCCGAAGACAGGCAAAGGTTCGACGAAGGCATGTCTGAACGGAGCCGACGATAATATACTTGTTGCAATAGAAGAGGCTCGAACGGGGGTGTTCCAGCCCAACAGAGAGAACGATGAGCTTACGCGTGCCCTGGGAAATCCTGAACACCCGGGAAGAACACGAGGCAAGGGCGCTATTCCGTGGTATGAGGGATTTTCGGACTGGAACGCCGACTACAGAACCCGTGCGAGAAGGAAGATTGCGGAGGAGAAGCAGAGGAAGATGGAGGAGGAGAAGAGGAAGCTGGACTATGAACGCCTTCAAGGCCTAGAACCAGCGCACGCGGACTTGGTAGTCAAATTCCAGCGGCAGCAGGAGCAGATCGACTCACTTAGCCAGCAAAGGGGGTCTCAGCAGCTGCAGCAGCTCGCGGATGATCCAGCATTGGATACCACCGCCCCATCCATGCCGAGAAGCAGCGTGGGTTCCGCCCCGTTTGACGCAATGCTAGATAGATACCCCGTGGACGACATCGCGGAGAACACTAACTGCGAGCTACACTTGAAAATTAAGAACATATCCTTGAAGGTGGCGGAC
The DNA here is from genome assembly GCF_002162155.2 of Triticum dicoccoides. Lineage (NCBI taxonomy): Eukaryota > Viridiplantae > Streptophyta > Magnoliopsida > Poales > Poaceae > Triticum > Triticum dicoccoides. The sequence goes on along the minus strand of NC_041384.1, from coordinate 764,432,016 downwards.
GGCGTTGCTTATACAAATTCCCCCGATGCAACCTTCCATTGCAACCCGATTCCAGCAGGCTATGCTCGTGTCGTGGTTGATGAGGTGGTGGACCAATATTCGGGGCTAGAGCTTGACATTCCTGGAGGTGACGAGGAGCACACACTTGGAGATGCCAAACACCGTATCATCCTATGGAGAAAGGATTGCATCATCTTTCGAAGGCCACCGATACCGCGGCACCCGAGTCCTCGTCGAAGTCCGTCACCGAGTCAGCAGACTCCCGCTCTTCCAAGTCCACCAACGCGTGAGGCCACTCCTCCTCCTCCAAGTCCGGCAAAGTGTCGGGCCACTCCTCCTCCAAGTCCAACACAGCGTCAGACGTCCACTCCTCCTTCAAGTCCAGCACAACCTCAGGCCACTCCTCCTCCAAGTCCGGCACAGCTTCAGGCCACTCCTCCTCATCCAACTCAGCCCCGTCAGCCGTCTCCGCCGCCTCAGCAATCGCAGAAGAGACACCCCGCAGCTATGGTGCGTAGCGGTACGAGTCGAGGTCATAGTACAGGAAGTACAGGCGGAGGCAAGCGATATAAATATGGTCCAAACCTCACTACTCCTCTTCTTGAGAGGGCTTACAACAGGACTGAGGAGCAAACCAATGCCATAGTGCGGGCAGAAGTCGACGCCCATTTTGGACCGAAACCGCCACCGCCGCCAAGGGAGAAAGTGCCTGTGGAAGTAGTTGACCACTTCACTCGTATGGCTCAACCACCAGCTCCTAAGCCTGTTGACACAGACTATGAGCGCCACATCAGGAAGTTACATCGACAACGTCTACAGAAGGAGGCGAGCTCGAGCTCGAGCAAACAACAAGCAGCTATCAAAAAATGCGGGAAACCGTTGCCCAGCTGGGAGAACAGGCGGCGCAATCGATCCCCCCGCTTGTTGTGCCGCCAACAACACGTGACAGTACGCGCGGCCAATATTATTATGGGCAAACAGTTTACGTTCCCGAGGTGGGCGATGCGGTAATAACCCAGGAGCATATAATGCAGGCTGAAACTCTCAACATCACTGTTGGACAACTCCTCGAGATCGAGGACATGCCTGTGCTTACAGAGGAGGAAATAAAACGGAAATATGCCCGGGGCCAACCTTTGGTCAAGCCAGAAGAGGTCAAGAAGCTCCCAACGAGAATGTATGAATTGCATCAATGGTACATGGACATTACCAAGAGATCCGATCGAGAGTCCCTCCTGGTGCAAGTCAAGAAGGATCATTACTACCATCAGAAACCTGTGACCGTTGAGTATTCTGAACTGTTTCAGTTATACAATCAAGACGCACTCGACAAATCTATCGTCAGTTGCTATTGTCTGTAAGTGATTTCTTTCTGTAATTTAAGTCTCAAGCTAGCTGTAGTGATCCTTTTGATCAATCATTACCTGTAATTATCCACACTATATTCTTTTCTGTGGTATTATGTCGGATGAAGATGTATGAAATGAGAAAAGGTGGACGCTATGGCATTGGGTTCATTGACGCAAACACCGTTAATGAATACACATGGAAAATAAACAAGCATCATGAAAAGCAGGTAGAGGACAGCATGCTAGAGTTCTTGAAGCGCCTCAAATACAATGAATATATACTACTTCCTTACAACTTCCAGTGAGTCACACTTTCTTGTACTACAAATTCTCTGTTTTTTCCTATACTAGCTAGCTACATGTCTTTGCTTACATATGTCCGCTTAATTAAGACATGCAAATGTGTGTGCATGAAGATTTCACTGGATCTTGTGTATCATTAAAGTTGACGCCGGAACAGTTGAAATAGTGGACTCACTACTCAAAGCAAATAGTGACTATAACATCTTGTTTGGGATAGTCAACAGGTAATTTCTATCATTATTAACTATATATCTCGGCCTATTTAGTTGGTCATTTCATGATATGAACTATTTAATAACCCCTTTATTCATTTTCTTTGTCGGCGGGCAGGGCTTGGGCAAGGTTATTCAGCGTCACGGAAGGCGAATGGAAACGACAGCTGAAATGGTTTCGACCCAAGGTAAGTCATTAAGTAGTACTAGCTAGCTAGCTAGCTGCCATCTCTTTAATTATCATGCTTGATTAATTATTATCTGATCAAATTAAATTTCATTCTCGTAATAACGGCCCTGAAGCAGGCGCAGGTGACTGATCTGTGTGCATTCTGCGTTTGCGAGAACATTCGCATGATGGCTTCCGAAAGGAGCCGATCTCAAAGACAGGAAGTGGTACGCCTGTCAGAACACTATTCACAATTTTTACACCATTATCGATATCTAGTCACACAACTAATAGACATGCATATTGATCTCCTTCTTAACAGTTCACAGAGGTGCGGAACAAGCTCCTAGAAACAGAGCGCGTAGAAGCACTTCAAGAGGAAATAGCGGGACTTTTGCTCGACCAGGTCATAAATCCGAAGGGAGTATACTATTACCCGCTACCGCCCCCATCGACCAGGTCATGAACCACTTCCAATTGTCATCGTGCTCCGAAGGCACCAATTAGGCTAATGCCACTGGCTCCGAAGGCAACATGCATATGTAGGAGAAATTGTATATAGCTATACATGTGTGTATGTGTGAATTAATATGGTGGTTTGTGAGACATTGATGATATATATATATATGATTTGTTCTACTAGAAATTCTATTT
>NC_041384.1:764424874-764428769 GCF_002162155.2 Triticum dicoccoides | reverse complement strand
TAGTACCAGTTGGTGTTACCAACCGGTACTAAAGGGCTCCCGGCCCCCGTAGCTGGCTCGTGCCACGTGGTTGCCCTTTAGCACCGGTTCGTGCTGAACCGGTACTAAAGGGGGGGGCCTTTAGTGCCCACACTTTAGTGCCGGTTATGGAACCGGCACTAAAGGGCCTTACGAACCGGTGCTATTGCCCGGTTCTGCACTAGTGTGTACGGAGCCGGTATGAATGTGATCTTGTGATAAAGGACTATGTCTTGTTGGATGACAAGAAAAAAAGTGTGGCAGCTGACGGTAAATAATTAAGTAGTCTCAGTTATTCATTATTCAATTCAATGCATTTATTTTCAAGGAGTTATGTTTCTAAACGGTGTCACTTCAATGTTGCAAACTAAGTATTGTGTGGAACATCAAACCTCAGTTGAGTCGCCAGTAAGGTTTTCTGACCCACCTACCAAGGTATGCAATCTTTTTAAGGTAAGGACCCGATGACGATGCCCTCGACTATTCGTGTGGTAGGCGTTGGATATCTTGTAAAGTGGGTCACACATTTTTCTGAAGACCCCGAGGTAAAAGAAAGAAAATGATAGAATATTAGAAATAGTCGATGCCAAAGTAAGGAGACTGAAAGAGGACTTGGAGAAGGATTTACATGCCAAAGAAAAAGCCATGGCAAATGCCCAAATTACCAAAATGTGGTCGATATTATTGAAGCCATAAACATCATTATCGCATCAGGGCATCCAATCCAGCACTACCAACCCAGATCTTCTCGGTGCTAGACAACATGAACTTGCATAGGGAGCCGTAGCCTGATCAAGCACCTCATAGTAGCCCATCCGGGCCAGAGAATGTCAACAACTGATATAGACGCCCTTACGGTAATCATTATCGCCGCCTCTACGTGCACACACCTTTTTTCATGGTATGATTTTCTTGTTCCAATCTCAAACTTTGACGAGGCAAACTTGATTCACCCTCAAACATCCCGTGGACTCTCCTAGTCGTGGCAAACGACCAACTAGTGGAGGTTGCATAAGGTATTATCGTTGTCCCCAAAGAGAAAATTATGCACAATGTTCTGTTGCCGGACAACTTCAATAGGGTGGGAGTGTGTTTTGTGTTTTGAGGTTTCGAAGATGTGAACCCTATTGAGCAGCCTCAAGGGGCAGATGAGGGAACACACTATAGCCTCATACAGTGTAACAATTGGCAACTTATGTGGCTAAGACACATATCCTTTTGGGGGCACACTCCCCGCACCAAACACCCTCGCCGCCAATGCTCCGTACCAATGCCCTTTCATTGGGACCGACTCCTTTGGGCCAGTATAGTGAAGGAGTTCCAAATCAGGCAACATGGTGGCAAACGATCTAGCCGCTAACAATGATAATGTCCTTATCTACTACAGTGAGTTTGGACGCAAAGATTTCAATTTTTATTTGAATGATGAAATGTGTGATGAAGGCATGACTATTGCAGTTACTAACCCTAGCGTTTCTCAGACTCTGTTTAACACATCGGAACAGATTATACTCAAGGTGCTCAACGTTCATGCAAGCCGATGGTGACCCGACACATCTTGAAAGGGTCGGTCCGAGAAGCTCTCGCATGTGCCCCAGCTCCTCAACCCAAAAAAGGGAGGAAGCCGCGGTCTCATAATACGGATTACACGAACACGACGGATGCTGGGAGTCAGTTAACGGTTCAGAAGAGACCAAAACCGGTTGAGTAGAAGATTGGGGATAGTCCTGCTGTGTCCCCAGGTTGTATATGGTTGTTTATAAACTTTTTGGACACGTACGGGTCCATACAAACATAAAATCACCCATTATAATACTACACACAACAGAATAAAATCAAATTACAATAAGATCCAAAATTAGTGATCACATACATTCTCACATTCAATTGAGAATAATATTTTATGACTGGCTCACATCATTGCCCATTGTTTTACATCATGGCAAGAGTAATGCTAGACGCAGAGGAGGCAAGAACAATTAGTATAATAAGGTCTGACGGGCTTGCAATCTGCTTCCTTGACGAGTTTCCCATATATAGATGTGCATGTACTCAGGCAAGTATAAAATGCGCACAGAGTGGCCCCATAAGCAATTTGCGTTTTGCAATTTTCTGTAGGCAAGAAGATAAATCATTGAAGGAAGTTCAAATTGAGGAACAAAGAAACTCGTGCATGTCAACTACCAATATTACTATCCTCTAATCGGCAGGAAAATAGGTACATGAAAATCCATTTCGTACCAGCATAAGTGGAATTTCCTAGCAGCAGAAGCACCATAAGACAAAGAAGAATTGGTTTCCGCTCCATAATATCATTCACAAACTTCTTCTCGGTTGTTTTTGAGGTCCGGAAGATGCCGGGTTATATTTATAGGCTTGTAGCTAGAGAACATTTACTCCATGTTCAATCAAATAAGATCACAAAGATTTCCATATCAGTGTCTTAAATTTGTACAAGTCATTCTATCTTCATGATGACATCCATTTAATGTTATCATAGTAGTAGTAATTAATGATTTGTGATTTGTGAATGACACGTGTCATCCATCAGGACGGGTCTCACCTACTAACCGTGAGACCTGGTCTCATATAATTTTTTTCCGTCTATATCTATGCTTATATATAATTGGGAGATACTCTAAACTATGCACCACTATATTTGACCGGATCAAATCTATGGTGTTAAATAAAGAAATCTCCTATAATTTGATGAGTCTGATTAGTACTAACACAGAGAGGTGTACCTTGCTGGTTCTGGGTCGTAGTTTAACATCGAGATGTGTGATTAGACACACATGTGTAATTATAGGAAAGCATTAGGTCATCTTCAATGCTGACTCCCAAATTTACTCCCTCATCCGTCCGCCCACGGACAGGGGCCTGTCCGCGGACACGAATCCGAGGGGCCGGCCATCCAATGTTGCCTGCATAAGTCCGGTTACATTTTGGAAAAAAAAATTGAGCAAATCTAATGCATGTTTGAATGCACCTGACAATACAGATGTTTTTTTACATAAAAACGGGCACTTTTCATCTAAATCAAAGCAAATTCATTTCATTTAGACATGTTTTAATTGGACTGGACTATAAACCAAGACTAAAATGACCGCCACGCCCGTTCCCTATCTCTGGATGGCCATGAGCCGCGAAAAATGAAGCCCCACCTCCTCCACAGCAATGAGCCCTGGGAACTAAAGTTATCCGCCTCCTCCGCGGCTAGAGCTGGCGATGTCCTCGTCATCCTCATTGTCCCAAAACACATCATCCACCGCGTCACCCATCTCCTTGTAGGCAGCCTGTCGTCGGACCAACACATGGGCCTAGTTGCAAGCTACATATACCTGGAAGGAGTCCACGAGCGAAGTATCCAGTGGATCACGGGCGAACCAGGCGGCGGCTACCTTCCTCTCTTCTCCTACCTCTGCTCCTCCCTGTTCATCCTTGTTCCTCCTGATACTTGTATTCAGTTGTAATTACTACACCAAATTGTTCCTCTATGAGGGATAGCTACCTAAGAAAGAGAGATCCCCAACTACTCTCTTACATCTGGTATTAGAGCCAGCATCGCCATGACTTCCTGAGGGGCTTCTCAGGGGGATGGGATGTTAAGGCTGCTGTAGGCCGGTGAAGCTCCAGAGCCGGGTCCATGCCGATCTGTGACAAAAGGGCTACGTCGAGCTGGACGGTGGCTTCCTGGCCCAATACGCTATGGTTGCTGAAGAGTTGAGGAACCTCATACTCACATGGGCAGCCCACGCCGACGAACAGCCGCCTGTTTTGTTGTTTTATCATCTTCCTCTACAAAACCCATATACCAGATTTGATCCGTCTGTTAGGAGCTAATTTGCCTACAGTTCGTTCTAAAAAAGTTCCTGAG
>NC_041384.1:764421009-764424605 GCF_002162155.2 Triticum dicoccoides | reverse complement strand
GAGGGGCTTCTCAGGGGATGGGATGTTAAGGCTGCTGTAGGCCGGTGAAGCTCCAGAGCCGGGTCCGTGCCGATCTGTGACAAAAGGGCTACGTCGAGCTGGACGGTGGCTTCCTGGCCCAATACGCTGTGGTTGCTAAAGAGTTGAGGAACCTCACACTCACATGGGCAGCCCACGCCGACGAACAGCCGCCTGTTTTGTAGTTTTATCATCTTCCTCTACAGAACCCATATACCAGATTTGATCCGTCTGTTAGGAGCTAATTTGCCTACAGTTCGTTCTAAAAAAGTTAGGTAGTTCGTTTGTGGGTATGTCTTGAAACTCTTAATTTCTCTGAGCTACTGCATGTTCTTGTTTTAACTTGTCACTTCCGCTTTGGTAGACCTCCCTAAACACAACAACGGTTGTGATTACCTCATACCTCTTCATAATGAAGGACATGATGGTTGTTTTCTGAAAGTATGTTGTTCGTATTAATATTTTCGATACACGGTCTGTGTACAAACGAGCTGGGCCAGCCCACAAGGCGATAGGCCACTTGCCATTCAAAGCAAGACATAAAAATACAGGAAAAAAGGGTCAAGTTCGCTCGTGGAATCGAGCTCGTTACCTCGTCCTCCAGAATGCACAGTATATAAGAACACACTAGGCCGGTGCTCAAAACCAATCCATCGACCCATCAATCCCTTAAGAAATAGTTCGTTTTATTCACACTCGATCTAGCAACCTCTCCAATAATAATGCTTGTAAAAAAACATAGGCGACCAGCTAGACAGTACAAGTTTTTTATAGTTAGATGAAGTGCAATAGCCTTTATGACTTCAAATTTCTATAAGTATATAAATTATTAATTGTAGGCTTCCTACCATTGTGGAGATACTTTCTAAAATGCCAAAACGCCTCATTCACTTTAGGCATGTGAGGAAACACCTTTGTTGTTTCTAGCCGTTTCATCAAAATGCCTAAAAAAATATTAAGGCTAATAAAAAGAACACCTCGAAATACTTTTTATGCACGCAGCCTGCCATAGAAGACAACTTGATCCAGTCAGAAGTTTTTTCTCTAACAACATAGGGCCATCTTAGATTTTGACACAGGGACCTCAATTTTGATAGACCAGCCTAGGGCCACACGAACACTCCAGCTCCAAGGAGGACAAACATTCATCAATTTGAAAAAAAAAATCACAAATTTGACAAAGAAGCTCGCAAAATTGAAAAAAGTTCATTGGTTTAAAAACAAGTTCACGAATTTGAAAAAATAACACAAATTAAATACTTTATTGACAGGAGGCGTCTGACTGCGCCGATTCACTGTCATGCACGAAAACAGGGAAAAATAGAATAATAGTTTGAAGTACTTGTTTAAATTATGATTTTAAATATATTTTTCAAACATGACATGGATGCCTACCATGAGCATGCCATCTGGCATAAGTTGAGGTCATTTAATGAATGTCCAAAAAGACACCATGTTCAATGGAGGGTGTTCGCACAAAAGGCTCCATCTGAGAGCGTGTTGTTTCCTGACATCCTTGAAATGGTTCCATTTTTTTCCATGGTGTTGTATGACCAATTCAAGGCACCATGTCAATTTGTGTTTGTTTTTGATAAATTTTGTATTTTCTAAAGATTTCTCGGTAAAATAAATGGACAAATGGCCGGACGTGTCGCAACTTGCATATTGTGTCAAAAATCGTTCAAATCTGACACGAATGCCTACCATGGGCATGTCCACCTGCTTGCAAGATTTGTGGTTATTTCAAGTGTTCAAAAATAGATCATATTCACGTACTCCCTCCGTCCGTGAATAAGTGTACATCTAGCTTTTTTTCAAAATCAAAGTTTTAAAATTTTGACCAACTTTATAGAAAATGATAGTACCACATATGACATCAAATTGGTATATTACCAAAGTACATTTCAAAACGGATCTAGTGACACTAATTTAGTGCCATAAATGCTTTTACTTTTTCCTAGAAAGTTGGTCAAAATTTTAAAACTTTGACTTAAGACAAAAACTAGATGTAGACTTATTCACGGACGGAGGGAGTAGGCCTAAAGCCAAGAAGGCTCCATTGAGAGCACGTATCTTTTGACATCCTGGAAATGGCACATTTTTTTCTGTGGCCTTGTGCAACCAATTCAAGGCACAATGCCAAGCTGTTTTGGTTTTCGAATCTTTTTGCACTTTCTAAAGTTTTCTCCATCAAAAAAGACCGATAAATGGCCGAACGTGTCTCAACTTGCATAGGGTGTCGAAAATCATTCAAACTTGACATGGATGCCTACCATGTACATGCCCATATGCTTACAAAAGTTGCGGTGATTTGAAGGATGTCCAAACATAGACCATGATCAATGGAGGGTGTTCAGGTGAGAGTACATTGTTCTCGACATCCTTGAAATGACCTCAATTTTTTTCATGACCTTGTATGACCAATTCAGGGCAACATGCCAAGTTGTTTTGTTTTTTTGACAAATTTTGCATTTTCCAGAGTTCTCTCGGTCAAAAAAGGCCGACAAATGGGTGGACTTGTTGTAACCTGCATACGGTGTCAAAAATCATTCAAACCTGGTATGGATAACTACCATGGTCATGCCCACCTGCTTGAAAACGTTGGGGTCATTTTAAAGATATCGGGAAACATTGTGGTCAGTCTTCTTGCCTATTCGAACCCCCTCGTTGAACATGGTCTATGTTTGGAGGGAGAATTCCTTATTTAACACTGTGTTAAATTTTGTTTCCCTATTTGACACCGAAAAATATTTTCCTCCTTATATAACATCAAGTCTAAATTTTATGCCCTTTATAACATTTTCGTCCATTTAAGCCTTAAAGGTGTTAATTGACACATGAAAAGACCTTTTTACCCCTGATACGGTATGTGATAAAAAATCATAGATACTAGTACGTGCTAATAATGTCTGGCCGGCTTGGTTTGTTGTATGCGGCTAAGTATAGCGAACTAGTTGCGACACGTCAGGCCATCTATTGTTCACGTAACTTTAATCTTTTTCCAGTAGGTGGGCATGCCCAAGGTAGGCATCCATGCTAGGTTTAAAGAAAAACGTATTTAAAATCATAATTTATATATTTACTTAAAACCGTTATTTTAATTTTTCCTATTTTCGCGAGCAACAATGGGCTGGCCTAGTCTGCCAGGCTCCTGTGAAAAAGTATTTAATTCGTGAACATATTTTCAAATCAATAAACTTTTCAATTTCACAATTTTTTATCAATCGTGAATTTTACGAATTGATTAACTAATTTCAATTTTCGTGAACTTTTTCAACCTTGGAGCTAGTGCTAGGCATAAAAACTGACAAACCAAAGACCAAACTAAAAAAATTCAAATTTTCGGTCTTTTGTGTTGGTGTTGGAAGATTTCTGCCATATGATGCAGAGAAAGAGTGCACGATGCAGAATAATATATGAGCAAACACAAATTTCTAGATCTAGATAGATAAAAAATTCTAACCATAGTGGAAGCTAAATGTACAATAAGAGGGCCCAACTTTTACTGTGATTGCAAACGGGAATATTCTGTTACATTGGACTCATTTATCTATCTCATGTAAGCAAATGCTCTAACT
>NC_041384.1:764420593-764420999 GCF_002162155.2 Triticum dicoccoides | reverse complement strand
AAATTTTATGGATACGTTTTTTGGTTCCTCGCAAACAAAAAACCGAAGCATATTTTAGTAGCACCAGAAGAAAATCCTCGAATTGATTGAAACATGATTTCATTGTGTTTAAAACACGTGTTGTGTCAAAATAATATTTGGTATGCATCATAAGAAAGCAAATTCCCTGTTCGGGTATTTTGTTCAAGCGGATGTGACGGAAATCTTGAAAGTCCGGGCATCTCCAAGGCTACAGGAAGATGTTCTCGCTTGGGGCCCTGGGGAGCTTGGTATATTTACTGTTAAGAGTGCTTATAGTGATATCCCAACAATAACATGTTCCAACAAGTAACAAACTCCAATCTTCATCTGCAACTAGCAACGCTATAAGAGGGGCTGAGCAAAGCGGTAACATAACCAAACAACG
>NC_041384.1:764393334-764420583 GCF_002162155.2 Triticum dicoccoides | reverse complement strand
TTTGCTGGGACAAGGTGGGTTAGAGATTTGACATGGAAATATGGGAGGCATGATAAAGCAAGTGGTAGGTATCGCAGCATAGGCATAGCAAAAGAGCGAGCAACTAGCAAGCAAAGATAGAAGTGATTTCGAGGGTATGTTCATCTTGCCTGCAAAGTTCTCGGAGTTGACTTGATCCTCGTAAGCGTACTCAACAGGCTCCTCGATCACGTACTCGTCTCCCGGCTCTACCGAAGCAATAACAACAAGCAAAAGGGAGAACAATCAACCACGTGCAATGCTCAAACAACATGATGCAAAACAATGCATGACATGCGGGATGCTGTATGCGGTGCATATGCATGATTTGAAAAGGAATGATTGAACCTGGCCTCAACATGGAAAAACAAGAGTGCCACTGGAAAGAGGAGTTGATTTCGGTCAAAATCGATATAAAGATCACCGGAATCGGATGCACGGTTTGGAAATGGTAAGCAAAACAAATATGGCACCGATCTGCGATTAACAGCACGAAGCCATCTAAATTCATCAAGATAAATAAGCTACAACACTCTAACATGACAACAAAATACATGGAAGGGATCCACTCAAGATGCTTAACAAAAGATGAACACTGAGCTACGGCTAATTCACTCAATAACAGGTTCAAACAAGCATGGCAAAAGTGCAAAACATAACAGGTTACAGACTTAAGAGAAAACAACAAGTCGGAAATTTAACATCAGGAAGCAATGTTCAGAGCACGATAACTACATGCTACAGGAACATATCATGGAAAAGCAAGGCATGGCATGAAGCTACTCAAAGCATACAACAAAAGTCCCTTACTGACCATAAGCCAAAAGGGATCAGAAAATACAATTGCAACCATGTGAACATAGCAAGTTACATAAACAGATTCAGACTTAGTGAAAAACTGGAGTATGGCAAAACAGATAACAAGTAGGCATGTTTACGAGCTCGATGCACTCACCACGAGGCAAGAAATGACAAACTAAGCATACACCCAGCAAGTAGACATGGCATAGAAGCTAGGCATGGCAAGAACAACATCATAGCATGTATGGATCAACAACAACAAGCTCGGCAAAATTGCTAAACATGTTAACAATCTGCCAGGAACATTTTATAGCAAAAGTAGAGCTCGATTGAGTCAAGCTAGGGTGCTCCATAAATGGAAACAAAGCCATGGATGGATAGAGCATCACAATATCTACAAGACATCCTTACTGACCATGCTTAAAAGAGGCACGGATCACTAGGTAGCAACATGAACATATGGCATAAAAATAAGGACATGGCAGAGACTTAGAATATTTCTAAGTCCCTGAAAGCAGCAACAATAAGTATGCTACTTTGCATGCTTGTGCTAGTCACCATGAAGATCACAAAAATACATGGCATACACCCCAGTAAAGATGGCATGGCATACTTCAAAACACATGTAGAGCTCAGGATCATAGCATGCACACATTAATCATGGCAAAAATGACAAAAGTGCAAGTGCTGATACGGATCTGAAACTAACATCACATAGCTCTCTTCCAACATCATTTCAGGCATCAAGATGAGCTCAAATGAAAATGATGCAATGAGATGAAATGAAGTACTCGTTGAGACGAACATTTCGATATGCTACACGCACGAATCGGAGCAACGGTGATGAAGTTATGATGCGATGTAAAAGGCATGAAAATAGTGGGACTTAGACGAAATTTAGACCTGTCCGAGAAAGTCAACGGGATCGGGCCGGATCCCGCCTGGATCCGGGGCAGGCGGCGGCGGACGGCCTCTCCGGCGCGGAGGCGGCGCGGGTAACCGGGCGGCGGGGACGGCGTGGTGGTGGCCGGTGAGCTCCGGCGAGCTCCTGGAGCGGGGCACCGGCTTCGAAGGTCGGCGGGGCCGAGCCCAATGGGAGGCGGGACGCGGGACGCCTGCGGGCAGGCGGCGGCGACGAGATGGGCCCGCGCGGGCCCGATCTGGGTTCCGCGGGCCGGCGGCGGGGCTGGAGGAGAGAGAGGCCGGAGACGCTGACGTGGCGCGCTGTGATTGGGCGAGGGCGGTGGCTGGACATGTCCGGCGGTGGGGATCTTTGTCCGGTGGCGCGAGGTAGAGGAAGACTAGGGTTAGACCGCGAATTTGGGGGAGAGGGACCTTTATATAAAGGTAGAGGGAGCTAGGAGAGTCCAAATGAGGTGCGGTTTTCGGCCACGCGATCATGATCGAACGGTATAGAAGATGGAAGGGGTTTAGGTGGGTTTTGGGCCACTTTGGAGGGGCGTTGAGCTGCAACACACACGATGCCTTTTCGGTTCCTCGGTTAACCGTTGGAGTATCAAACGAAGTCCAAATGGTACGAAATTTGACAAGCGGTCTACCGGTAGTAAACCAAGGCCGCATGGCAAGTCTCGGTCCAATCCGAAAACGTTTAACACCCGCACACGAAAAGAGGTAGAAAGGGACATCGGAGGACATAGGAGCATCGGAATGCAAAAAGGACAATGGGGAAAATGCTCGAATGCATGAGGCGAACACGTATGCAAATGTGATGCACATGATGACATGATATGAAATGCACGACACGCAAGCAAAAGGAAAGGCAACCACAGCGAATAACTGGAAGACACATGGCACATCGATCTCGGGGCGTTACAGTAAACTTTCGACTGACCTTGTTCTATTAGGATATGCTACCCGAAATATTTTATTTCATACAATCTCTTATTGTTTGCGTCAAGCCTGTACACCCAGTCTTATTTGCGTCAAATCTGTACATCCACTGGGTGTTTTGTTGTCTTTGGTATTCGCGCTCTTCCACTCGGCCTGGGCGAGTGGGATCTAAACCGGTGGGGGCACGCTAAGTGCACCCACTGGGTGTAGTCCCCGAGACCGCAGTCGACTGCGGGCAGTCGACTGGGGTCTGAGTTCTTTTTACTTTCTCTTCTTCTACTCGACCCGGTCAGACCGGTCGAATGAGATCTGAACTAATGAGTTCTTTTTAGATTATTATTTTTTCACTAGTATATATGTATGAATGCATGTTAGATGGATATAATTAGTGTTTAATTAGTATGGAAATTTTTTATATAATGTTGTTTTTCAGTTTTTTAATGGATGTATAAAAGTTGTGTTTTCTGTTTTTAGTGTTAGATGCTTAATTAGTATGAAATAGCATATAGAATTTTGACATATGCAATGATAGCATAATTAGTGTTATTTAGAAATGTTAGAAATTTTAGTTATCAAAATCCAATCATTAAAAAAATGTTACTTTTTGCGGGCATATAGCTAGTATTTGTTCTCGACGATGCCCGGCCCGCACCCTCGCCGTCGACCCGTCCGCGACGACGTCCGACTGACCCATGTCCGGGACTGGGCTTCGTCGGGCTGGCACTGGGAGGTGCTGCCTGGAGGGGCGCGCCGCTTGATGAGGAACCCGGCCCCGGGCCCCGTCGTCGACCCTGATCTCGTTTGGTGGCGTTCGCGTGGGCCAGTTTCGGTGCGGAGGGAGCCGGCCCCGCCGGAGGTGGTACGTCGCCGTGTCAGGGAGGAGGACGAGCACGTCCATCGCTACATGGTTGCGTTAGAGGGCGGCAGGTTCTCCAATACCTGGCAGTTTCGTCAGGGATCTCACTTCAGCTATGATCCTTTGAGGGTTCCTTCTCTTTGGGTGTCCACCGCCCGCGTCGCAGGAACCGCGAGTGTCCTAGATTCTTCTGTAGTATTCGATCTTTAATTAGCTACCTAGCCAGTGATGTACTATTCAATATTATATATTTCGAGACGATGTATTCGAGATTATATCTATTATTCAAGACGATGTATTCGAGATTATATCTATTATTCGAGACGATGTATTCGAGATTATATCTATTATTCGAGACGATGTAATTTGAATACTAAATTGTTTTATATTTCTTTTGGCATAGTTAAATAAAAGCTATGGCGGACAATACCGACAGTGAGGGAGAACAAACCATGTTCGATATCATACGCGGGCCAGATGATGATCAGAATGAAGAAGATTATGACGGCTCCGAATTTCTAAACAACACCGGAGAGGGTGATATGATATTCGATCGCGACGACGGAATGGATGAAGTCATGAACTACGATTATGACAATGACGAAGAACATGTTGATCCTAAAACAACAAAGACCGGCGAGGTATATATATTTATATAAGCAGGCATCTGGTGATCATCACATGTTTTAAATGAGTTGAAGATATATTAACGAATCGATCTTTCTTCTTTCAGCCATCCGGATCGAGAAAATCTTCAGGCAACAGGACAAAACGAGGCCCGAACAAAAAGTTAAAGGAGGGCGTAAAGTATAATATCGAGGCAATCAGACCTAATGGCGAACCATTAGCGCCTAAGAAGATTGCGGACAAGTTCGTTCGTCAGTGCGGAGTTCTTGTGAAGGACCAACTCCCGATCTCCCTTCAAGAATGGAGAGAGCCAGCAAAGCCACGTCCAGATCTTACTTTTGTCGACGACAGACAAAAAAGTCTGCTTTGGGATACTCTCATGGAACATTTCACCCTACCAGATTATTTCACAGAAGCAGATGTGCAGAAAGTCAAGGACGCTGCTCTTAGGAAGATGGCAGTTGCATTCAAGAACCACAAAAATCGTGAATGGGACAAGTACGTCAAGGGAGGAAGGAAGACTCCAGTATTCGAGGGAACACTAGAGAATCAAAGTGCTCATTGGGACGATTTCGTGAAATTAAAGGATTTAGAATTAGCTAAGGAACGGTCGAGAATAAACAAGAAGAATGCCGAAAAAAAGGATAAGTTCCATAAGCTGGGGCCAGGTGGCTACGCGATGGCAATGCCTAAGTGGGATAAATCTGAGAAAGATATGGAGGATGCAGGTGTCACTCCGGTTACTAAGAGCTGGCCCCCAAGGTGGAGGACTTTGGTTCTATGCGCATGGGGGGGGAGTTGGACCCGAAGACAGGCAAAGTTTCGACGAAGGCATGTCTGAACGGAGCCGACGATAATATACTTGTTGCAATAGAAGAGGCTCGAACGGGGGTGTTCCAGCCCAACAGAGAGAACGACGAGCTTACGCGTGCCCTGGGAAATCCTGAACACCCGGGAAGAACACGAGGCAAGGGCGCTATTCCGTGGTATGAGGGATTTTCGGACTGGAACGCCGACTACAGAACCCGTGCGAGAAGGAAGATTGCGGAGGAGAAGCAGAGGAAGATGGAGGAGGAGAAGAGGAAGCTGGACTATGAACGCCTTCAAGGCCTAGAACTAGCGCACGCGGACTTGGTAGTCAAATTCCAGCGGCAGCAGGAGCAGATCGACTCACTTAGCCAGCAAAGGGGGTCTCAGCAGCTGCTGCAGCTCGCGGATGATCCAGCATTGGATACCACCGCCCCATCCATGCCGAGAAGCAGCGTGGGTTCCGCCCCGTTTGACGCAATGCTGAATAGATACCCCGTGGATGACATCGCGGAGAACACTAACTGCGAGCTACACTTCAAAAGTAAGAACATATCCTTGAAGGTGGCGGACGGCGTTGCTTATACAAATTCCCCCGATGCAACCTTCCATTGCAACCCGATTCCAGCAGGCTATGCTCGTGTCGTGGTTGATGAGGTGGTGGACCAATATTCGGGGCTAGAGCTTGACATTCCTGGAGGTGACGAGGAGCACACACTTGGAGATGCCAAACACCGTATCATCCTATGGAGAAAGGATTGCATCATCTTTCGAAGGCCACCGACACCGCGGCACCCGAGTCCTCGTCGAAGTCCGTCACCGAGTCAGCAGACTCCCGCTCTTCCAAGTCCACCAACGCGTGAGGCCACTCCTCCTCCTCCAAGTCCGGCAAAGTGTCAGGCCACTCCTCCTCCAAGTCCGACACAGCGTCAGACGTCCACTCCTCCTCCAAGTCCAGCACAACCTCAGGCCACTCCTCCTCCAAGTCCGGCATAGCTTCAGGCCACTCCTCCTCGTCCAACTCAGCCCCGTCAGCCGTCTCCGCCGCCTCAGCAATCGCAGAAGAGACACCCCGCAGCTATGGTGCGTAGCGGTACGAGTCGAGGTCATAGTACAGGAAGTACAGGCGGAGGCAAGCGATATAAATATGGTCCAAACCTCACTACTCCTCTTCCTGAGAGGGCTTACGACAGGACTGAGGAGCAAACCAATGCCATAGTGCGGGCAGAAGTCGACGCCCAGTTTGGACCAAAACCGCCACCGCCGCCAAGGGAGAAAGTGCCTGTGAAAGTAGTTGACCACTTCACTCGTATGGCTCAACCACCAGCTCCTAAGCCTGTTGACACAGACTATGAGCGCCACATCAGGAAGTTACATCGACAACGTCTACAGAAGGAGGCGAGCTCGAGCTCGAGCAAACAACAAGCATCTATCAAAAAATGCAGGAAACCGTTGCCCAGCTGGGAGAACAGGCGGCGCAATCGATCCCCCCGCTTGTTGTGCCACCAACAACACGTGACAGTACGCGCGCCCAATATTATTGTGGGCAAACAGTTTACGTTCCCGAGGTGGGCGATGTGGTAATAACCCAGGAGCATATAATGCAGGCTGAAACTCTCAACATCACTGTTGGACAACTCCTCGAGATCGAGGACATGCCTGTGCTTACAGAGGAGGAAATAAAACGGAAATATGCCCGGGGCCAACCTTTGGTCAAGCCAGAAGAGGTCAAGAAGCTCCCAACGAGAATGTATGAATTGCATCAATGGTACATGGACATTACCAAGAGATCCGATCGAGAGTCCCTCCTGGTGCAAGTCAAGAAGGATCATTACTACCATCAGAAACCTGTGACCGTTGAGTATTCTGAACTGTTTCAGTTATACAATCAAGACGCACTCGACAAATCTATCGTCAGTTGCTATTGTCTGTAAGTGATTTCTTGGTGTAATTTAAGTCTCAAGCTAGCTGTAGTGATCCTTTTGATCAATCATTACCTGTAATTATCCACACTATATTCTTTTCTGTGGTATTATGTCGGATGAAGATGTATGAGATGAGAAAAGGTGGACGCTATGGCATTGGGTTCATTGACCCAAACACCGTTAATGAATACACATGGAAAATAAACAAGCATCATGAAAAGCAGGTAGAGGACAGCATGCTAGAGTTCTTGAAGCGCCTCAAATACAATGAATATATACTACTTCCTTACAACTTCCAGTGAGTCACACTTTCTTGTACTACAAATTCTCTGTTTTTTCCTATACTAGCTAGCTACATGTTTTTGCTTACATATGTCCGCTTAATTAAGACATGCAAACGTGTGTGCATGAAGATTTCACCGGATCTTGTGTATCATTAAAGTTGACGCCGGAACAGTTGAAATACTGGACTCACTACTCAAAGCAAATAGTGACTATAACATCTTGTTTGGGATAGTCAACAGGTAATTTCTATCATTATTAACTATATATCTCGGCCTATTTAGTTGGTCATTTCATGATATGAACTATTTAATAACCCCTTTATTCATTTTCTTTGTCGGCGGGCAGGGCTTGGGCAAGGTTATTCAGCGTCACGGAAGGAGAATGGAAACGACAGCTGAAATGGTTTCGACCCAAGGTAAGTAATTAAGTAGTACTAGCTAGCTAGCTGCCATCTCTTTAATTATCATGCTTGATTAATTATTATCTGATCAAATTAAATTTTATTCTCGTAATAACGGCCCTGAAGCAGGCGCAGGGGACTGATCTGTGTGCATTCTGCGTTTGCGAGAACATTCGCATGATGACGTCCGAAAGGAGCCGATCTCAAAGACAGGAAGTGGTACGCCTGTCAGAACACTATTCACAATTTTTACACCATTATCGATATCTAGTCACATAACTAATACACATGCATATTGATCTCCTTCTTAACAGTTCACAGAGGTGCGGGACAAGCTTCTAGAAACGGAGCGCGTAGAAGCACTTCAAGAGGAAATAGCGGGATTTTTGCTCGACCAGGTCATAAATCCGAAGGGAGTATACTATTACCCGCTACCGCCCCCATCGACCAGGTCATGAACCACTTCCAATTGTCATCGTGCTCCGAAGGCACCAATTAGGTTAATGTCACTGGCTCCGAAGGCAACATGCATATGTAGGAGAAATTGTATATAGCTATACATGTGTGTATGTGTGAATTAATATGGTGGTTTGTGAGACATTGATGATATATATATATATATGATTGGTTCTACTAGAAATTCTATTTATCTATTTTTATATATATATATATATATATATATATATATATATATATATATATATATAACGTGTACAATGTGTAGTATTGTAAAATACCAGCAAACGAAAAAGAATTAAAATGGAAAACACAAAATTAAATGAAAAAGAAATCATAAAATCAAACCCCCCCCCCCAAACATTTTAGTACCAGTTGATGTTACCAACCGGTACTAAAGGGCTCCCGGCCCCCGGAGCTGGCTCGTGCCACGTGGTTGCCCTTTAGCACCGGTTCATGCTGAACCGGTACTAAAGGGGGGGGGCCATTAGTGCCCACACTTTAGTGCCGGTTATGGAACCGGCACTAAAGGGCCTTACGAACCGGTGCTATTGCCCGATTCTGCACTAGTGTGTACGGAGCCGGTATGAATGTGATCTTGTGATAAAGGACTATGTCTTGTTGGATGACAAGAAAAAAAGTGTGGCAGCTGACGGTAAATAATTAAGTAGTCTCAGTTATTCATTATTCAATTCAATGCATTTATTTTCAAGGAGTTATGTTTCTAAACGGTGTCACTTCAATGTTGCAAACTAAGTATTGTGTGGAACATCAAACCTCAGTTGAGTCGCCAGTAAGGTTTTCTGACCCACCTACCAAGGTATGCAATCTTTTTAAGGTAAGGACCCGATGACGATGCCCCCGACTATTCGTGTGGTAGGCGTTGGATATCTTCTAAAGTGGGTCACACATTTTTCTGAAGACCCCGAGGTAAAAGAAAGAAAATGATAGAATATTAGAAATAGTCGATGCCAAAGTAAGGAGACTGAAAGAAGACTTGGAGAAGGATTTACATGCCAAAGAAAAAGCCATGGCAAATGCCCAAATTACCAAAATGTGGTCGATATAGTTGAAGCCATAAACATCATTATCGCATCAGGGCATCCAATCCAGCACTACCAACCCAGATCTTCTCGGTGCTAGACAACATGAACTTGCATAGGGAGCCGTAGCCTGATCAAGCACCTCATAGTAGCCCATCCGGGCCAGAGAATGTCAACAACTGATATAGACGCCCGTACGGTAATCATTATCGCCGCCTCTACATGCACACACCTTTTTTCATGGTATGATTTTCTTGTTCCAATCTCAAACTTTGACGAGGCAAACTTGATTCACCCTCAAACATCCCGTGGACTCTCCTAGTCGTGGCAAACGACCAACTAGTGGAGGTTGCATAAGGTATTATCGTTGTCCCCAAAGAGAAAATTATGCACAATGTTCTGTTGCCGGACAACTTCAATAGGGTGGGAGTGTGTTTTGTGTTTTGAGGTTTCGAAGATGTGAACCCTATTGAGCAGCCTCAAGGGGCAGATGAGGGAACACACTATAGCCTCATACAGTGTAAAAGTTGGCAACTTATGTGGCTAAGACACATATCCTTTTGGGGGCACACTCCCCGCACCAAACACCCTCGCCGCCGATGCTCCGTACCAATGCCCTTTCATTGGGACCGACTCCTTTGGGCCAGTATAGTGAAGGAGTTCCAAATCAGGACAACATGGTGGCAAACGATCTAGCCGCTAACAATGATGATGTCCTTATCTACTACAGTGAGTTTGGACGCAAAGATTTCAATTTTTATTTGAATGATGATATGTGTGATGAAGGCATGACTATTGCAGTTACTAACCCTAGCGATTCTCAGACTCTGTTTAACACATCGGAACAGATTATACTCAAGGTGCTCAACGTTCATGCAAGCCGATGGTGACCCGACACACCTTGAAAGGGTCGGTCCGAGAAGCTCTCGCATGTGCCCCAGCTCCTCAACCCAAAAAAGGGAGGAAGCCGTGGTCTCATAATACGGATTACACGAACACGACGGATGCTGGGAGTCAGCTAGTGGTTCAGAAGAGACCAAAACCGGTTGAGTAGAAGATTGGGGATAGTCCTGCTGTGTCCCCAGGTTGTATATGGTTGTTTATAAACTTTTTGGACACGTACGGGTCCATACAAACATAAAATCACCCATTATAATACTACACACAACAGAATAAAATCAAATTACAATAACATCCAAAATTAGTGATCACATACATTCTCACATTCAATTGAGAATAATATTTTATTACTGGCTCACATCATTGCCCATTGTTTTACATCATGGCAAAGAGTAATGCTAGACGCAGAGGAGGCAAGAACAATTAGTATAATAAGGTCTGACGGGCTTGCAATCTGCTTCCTTGACGAGTTTCCCATATATAGATGTGCATGTACTCAGGCAAGTATAAAATGCGCACAGAGTGGCCCCATAAGCAATTTGCGTTTTGCAATTTTCTGTAGGCAAGAAGATAAATCATTGAAAGCAGTTCAAATTGAGGAACAAAGAAACTCGTGCATGTCAACTACCAATATTACTATCCTCTAATCGGCAGGAAAATAGGTACATGAAAATCCATTTCGTACCAGCATAAGTGGAATTTCCTAGCAGCAGAAGCACCATAAGACAAAGAAGAATTGGTTTCCGCTCCATAATATCATTCACAAACTTCTTCTCGGTTGTTTTTGAGGTCCGGAAGATGCCGGGTTATATTTATAGGCTTGTAGCTAGAGAACATTTACTCCATGTTCAATCAAATAAGATCACAAAGATTTCCATATCAGTGTCTTAAATTTGTACAAGTCATTCTATCTTCATGATGACATCCATTTAATGTTATCATAGTAGTAGTAATTAATGATTTGTGATTTGTGAATGACACGTGTCATCCATCAGGATGGGTCTCACCTACTAACCGTGAGAACTGATCTCATATAATTTTTTTCCGTCTATATCTATGCTTATATATATTTGGGAGATACTCTAAACTATGCACCACTATATTTGACCGGATCAAATCTATGGTGTTAAATAAAGAAATCTCCTATAATTTGATGAGTCTGATTAGTACTAACACAGAGAGGTGTACCTTGCTGGATCTGTGTCGTAGTTTAACATCGAGATGTGTGATTAGACACACATGTGTAATTATAGGAAAGCATTAGGTCATCTTCAATGCTGACTCCCAAATTTACTCCTTCATCCGTCCGCCCACGGACAGGGGGCCTGTCCGCGGACATGAATCCGAGAAGCCGGCCATCCAATGTTGCCTGCATAAGTCCGGTTACATTTTGGAAAAAAAATTGAACAAATCTAATGCATGTTTGAATGCACCTGACAATACAGATGTTTTCTTACATAAAAACGGGCACTTTTCATCTAAATCAAAGCAAATTCATTTCATTTAGACATGTTTCAATTGGACTGGACTATAAACCAAGACTAAAATGACCGCCACGCCCGTTCCCTATCTCTGGATGGCCATGAGCCGCGAAAAATGAAGCCCCACCTCCTCCACAGCAATGAGCCCTGGGAACTAAAGTTATCCACCTCCTCCGCGGCCAGAGCTGGCGATGTCCTCGTCATCCTCATTGTCGCAAAACACATCATCCACCGCGTCACCCATCTCCTTGTAGGCAGCCTGTAAATCTACCTGATACTGGATATAACTCAAGCGATCGCGGCGGATTTCGCAGGTGGTGCGGTAGGAGTCGTCTAGCGCTTCCTGCTCGGCCATGTACATGCTCGGCGCTATGATGGTGTCGGCGATGAGTAGCACTTCTGTGCGCCAGCTCTCGTCGAGGAGTCGGAGGTTGTAGGGCTGGCCGGCCAGCTCCCGATCGTGTACTACCATGTCCTTGTGGTGGGCACGGGCCTCGCCCATGGTGATGCCGACATGAAACGACGAGGAGGGTGGTGCCAACTTGTCCTCGGTTGCGTCCTCCAATTGGATGTCCGCAGTGCCGACCTCTGTCTGCCTGCCTGCCTACCTACTAGGTGCAATGACGGCAATCTCTTTTTTCTGATCAGACGAGAGGCTATTCTAGACGGCACTGGAGCTCGAGGAAGGCATGGTGCAGAGCGGAGGAAGGGAGCGGAGGATGATGGATGCGGCTATGGCCGGGCCTGCGGTTTATATGGCGAGGAGATGGCAGCGCGATCGGCGACGTCATTAATGGCGGGCGGCAAACAAACATATGGGTGGCGTCGGCTCCCGTTCCTCGGCGTTCACATGGATATTTAATGTAGGTAGGTGGATGGACGGATTGTCGTTTGAAGGGGGGGCAACCGCATGCACCTGGGAGGAACGAGGCGGTGCTCTCAGACGGCAAGCCACTTCAGTGCTTGTGTATTGTGAGAGGTCGTGTCGCTTTGAGCCGGCATGAATGCGGCACTGGTGCTCTGGAGCTGAGCTGGCCTTTTCGGGTGGAAACACGCGTACATGGGTTTAAATTTTTTTGTGGGCCAGGGTAGTCATGAGCAAGACGGCTCCATGTACTGAGGAATTTTCCCCTCTAGACTGCAATTCTATAATTTGAAATAAAGCACTTTTACGAGTGCAAAAGAAAAATAGTAATAATAATAACGTTTTAGGGACGATGGAATACACCAGTTTGCTTGTTCCCGTAAAAAAAATAAAAGAGGGGCTCAAGTTTTTCAGAAAACATTCCACGTTGTTTACGACAAAGGTTGATAAGTTCTTTGAATGAGATTTGCCTGCTCCCTGCTTATATGCCCATCCGTGTTTCCGCATACGTGGCTTGATTTGATTGGAACAAAATTAAGCTCGGTCTCACCCCCTTAAAATCGGGGGGGAGATGATTAGATTAGAATGGAAAAAGGAAAAAAGACAACCGTAGGATGAAGTGAGAGCACGGATGGAAGTATGGGAAGGAAGCAGGCAAACCGGATCCGAGTTCTTGATGCTAGGGCTGGAAAAAAAGCTCGAAGCTCGCGAGCTAAACGAGTAGCTCGTGACTCGACTCGAATCGACTCGAACTCGAAGAATAACGAGCCGAGCCGAGCTTTAATTTAAGATCGTTTACATACCAAGTTAAACGAGCCGATCTCACGAGTACTCGGGTAACTCGTTAAGCTCGATAAAAAAATCAATGTTTTTTAGGGATAGTAAAATACAGCCTCTAAACACCTTGCGTCCCAGCACAAGGCCCAGCCGCTCAAGGCCGAGCCACCCAGGGGACTCACACGTACAATTCCACCCCTACTTGATGCTATTCCTTGAAAATATGAAAGAAAGGTTGCCCAGAAATCTTGCATTTGCAAAATCTGTTGAGATCTCCGTACGTATACCTTGTACATTCGGTTCCTATAGCGAAACCATGAAGCGACCAACACACGCTTCTTTTTCCTTTTTTTTTTTCCTTTTTTTGAGTTGACCAGTGACCAACACACATCTCGGTCTACCAGATGCCGCTGTCAGCAGGGAAGAGCATGTATCAACTACTAAGAACAAATATTTATGAGATGAAACCATAAATATCAATCTGCCAAAAATATCGATGAACGTACATGTTAGGGCCCTTGCCTAACCAGCCCACCTACAGGGCCTGTCGTTGGGCCAACACATCGGGCCAACACATGGGCCTAGTTGCAAGCTACATATACCTGGAAGGAGTCCACGAGCGAAGTATCCAGTGGATCACGGGCGAACCAGGCGGCGGCTACCTTCCTCTCTTCTCCAACCTCTGCTCCTCCCTGTTCATCCTTGTTCCTCCTGATACTTGTATTCAGTTGTAATTACTACACCAAATTATTCCTCTATGAGGGATAGCTACCTAAGAAAGAGAGATCCCCAACTATTCTCTTACATCTGGTATTAGAGCCAGCATCACCATAACTTCATGAGGGGCTTCTCAGGGGGATGGGATGTTAAGGCTGTTGTAGGCCGGTGAAGCTCCAGAGCCGGGTCCATGCTGATCTGTGACAAAAGGGCTACGTCGAGCTGGACGGTGGCTTCCTGGCCCAATACGCTATGGTTGCTGAAGAGTTGAGGAACCCCATACTCACATGGGCAGCCCACGCCGACGAACATACGCCTGTTTTGTTGTTTTATCATCTTCCTCTACAAAACCCATATACCAGATTTGATCCGTCTGTTAGGAGCTAATTTGCCTACAGTTTGTTCTAAAAAAGTTTCTGAGGGGCTTCTCAGGGGATGGGATGTTAAGGCTGCTGTAGGCCGGTGAAGCTCCAGAGCCGGGTCCGTGCCGATCTGTGACAAAAGGGCTACGTCGAGCTGGACGGTGGCTTCCTGGCCCAATACGATGTGGTTGCTGAAGAGTTGAGGAACCTCATACTCACATGGGCAGCCCACGCCGACGAACAGCCTCCTGTTTTGTAGTTTTATCATCTTCCTCTACAGAACCCATATACCAGATTTGATCCGTCTGTTAGGAGCTAATTTGCCTATAGTTCGTTCTAAAAAAGTTAGGTAGTTCGTTTGTGGGTATGTCTTGAACGTCTTAATTTCTCTGAGCTACTGCATGTTCTTGTTTTAACTTGTCACTTCCGCTTTGGTAGACCTCCCTAAACACAACAACGGTTGTGATTACCTCATACCTCTTCATAATGAAGGACATGATGGTTGTTTTCTGAAAGTATGTTGTTCGTATTAATATTTTCGATACACAGTCTGTGTACAAACGAGCGCGCGCACAACTGGGCCAGCCCACAAGGCGATAGGCCACTTGCCATTCAAAGCAAGACATAAAAATCCTGGAAAAAAGGGATAGCCACCTAAGAAAGAGAGATCCCCAACTATACTCTTATATCTGGTATTAGAGCCAGCATCGCCATGCCTTCCTTAGGGGCTTCTCAGGGGGATGGGATGTTAAGGCTGCTGTAGGCCGGTGAAGCTCCAGAGCTGGGTCCGTGCCGATCTGTGACAAAAGGGCTACGTCGAGCTGGACGGTGGCTTCCTGGCCCAATACGCTGTGGTTGCTGAAGAGTTGAGGAACCTCATACTCACATGGGCAGCCCACGCCGACGAACAGCCGCCTGTTTTGTAGTTTTATCATCTTCCTCTACAGAACCCATATACCAGATTTGATCCGTCTGTTAGGAGCTAATTTGCTTACAGTTCGTTCTAAAAAAGTTCCTGAGGGGCTTCTCAGGGGTATGGGATGTTAAGGCTGCTGTAGGTCGGTGAAGCTCCAGAGCCGGGTCCGTGTCAATCTGTGACAAAAGGGCTACGTCGAGCTGGACGGTGGCTTCCTGGCCCAATACGTTGTGGTTGCTGAAGAGTTGAGGAACCTCATACTCACATGGGCAGCCCACGCCGACGAACAGCCGCCTATTTTGTAGTTTTATCATCTTCCTCTACAGAACCCATATACCAGATTTAATCCGTCTGTTAGGAGCTAATTTGCCTACAGTTCGTTCTAAAAAAGTTAGGTAGTTCGTTTGTGGGTATGTCTTGAACCTCTTAATTTCTCTGAGCTACTGCATGTTCTTGTTTTAACTTGTTACTTCCGCTTTGGTAGACCTCCCTAAACACAACAACGGTTGTGATTACCTCATACCTCTTCATAATGAAGGACATGATGGTTGTTTTCTGAAAGTATGTTGTTCGTATTAATATTTTCGATACACGGTCTGTGTACAAACGATCCATTAATCCCTTAAGAAATAGTTCGTTTTATTCACACTCGATCTAGCAACCTCTCCAATAATAAAGCTTGTAAAAAAACATAGGCGACCAGCTAGACAGTACAAGTTTTTTATAGTTAGATGAAGTGCAATAGCCTTTATGACTTCAAATTTCTATAAGTATATAAATTATTAATTGTAGGCTTCCTACCATTGTGGAGATACTTTCTAAAATGCCAAAACGCCTCATTCACTTGAGGCATGTGAGGAAACACCTTTGTTGTTTCTAGCCGTTTCATCAAAATGCCTAAAAAAATATTAAGGCTAATAAAAAGAACACCTCGAAATACTTTTTATGCACGCAGCCTGCCATAGAAGACAACTTGATCCAGTCAGAAGTTTTTTCTCTAACAACATAGGGCCATCTTAGATTTTGACACAGGGACCTCAATTTTGATAGACCAGCCTAGGGCCACACGAACACTCCAGCTCCAAGGAGGACAAACATTCATCAATTTGAAAAAAAAAATCACAAATTTTACAAAGAAGCTCGCAAAATTGAAAAAAGTTCATTGGTTTAAAAACAAGTTCATGAATTTGAAAAAATAACACAAATTAAATACTTTATTGACAGGAGGCGTCTGACTGCGCCGATTCACTGTCATGCACGAAAACAGGGAAAAATAGAATAATAGTTTGAAGTACTTGTTTAAATTATGATTTTAAATATATTTTTCAAACATGACATGGATGCCTACCATGAGCATGCCATCTGGCATAAGTTGAGGTCATTTAATGAATGTCCAAAAAGACACCATGTTCAATGGAGGGTGTTTGCAAAAAAGGCTCCATCTGAGAGCATGTTGTTTCCTGACATCCTTGAAATGGTTCCATTTTTTTCCATGGTGTCGTATGACCAATTCAAGGCACCATGTCAATTTGTGTTTGTTTTTGATAAATTTTGTATTTTCTAAAGATTTCTCGGTAAAATAAATGGACAAATGGCCGGACGTGTCGCAACTTGCATATTGTGTCAAAAATCGTTCAAATCTGACACGAATGCCTACCATGGGCATGTCCACCTGCTTGCAAGATTTGTGGTTATTTCAAGTGTTCAAAAATAGATCATATTCACGTACTCCCTCCGTCCGTGAATAAGTGTACATCTAGCTTTTTTTCAAAATCAAAGTTTTAAAATTTTGACCAACTTTATAGAAAATGATAGTACCACATATGACATCAAATTGGTATATTACCAAAGTACATTTCAAAACGGATCTAGTGATACTAATTTAGTGCCATAAATGCTTTTACTTTTTCCTAGAAAGTTGGTCAAAATTTTAAAACTTTGACTTAAGACAAAAACTAGATGTAGACTTATTCACGGACGGAGGGAGTAGGCCTAAAGCCAAGAAGGCTCCATTGAGAGCACGTATCTTTTGACATCCTGGAAATGGCACATTTTTTTCTGTGGCCTTGTGCAACCAATTCAAGGCACAATGCCAAGCTGTTTTGGTTTTCGAATCTTTTTGCACTTTCTAAAGTTTTCTCCATCAAAAAAGACCGATAAATGGCCGAACGTGTCTCAACTTGCATAGGGTGTCGAAAATCATTCAAACTTGAC
Organism: Triticum dicoccoides; assembly: GCF_002162155.2. NCBI lineage: Eukaryota > Viridiplantae > Streptophyta > Magnoliopsida > Poales > Poaceae > Triticum > Triticum dicoccoides. The sequence continues at coordinate 764,403,282 of NC_041384.1, read as the reverse complement.
ATGGATGCCTACCATGTACATGCCCATATGCTTACAAAAGTTGCGGTGATTTGAAGGATGTCCAAACATAGACCATGATCAATGGAGGGTGTTCAGGTGAGAGTACATTGTTCTCGACATCCTTGAAATGACCTCAATTTTTTTCATGACCTTGTATGACCAATTCAGGGCAACATGCCAAGTTGTTTTGTTTTTTTGACAAATTTTGCATTTTCCAGAGTTCTCTCGGTCAAAAAAGGCCGACAAATGGGTGGACTTGTTGTAACCTGCATACGGTGTCAAAAATCATTCAAACCTGGTATGGATAACTACCATGGTCATGCCCACCTGCTTGAAAACGTTGGGGTCATTTTAAAGATATCGGGAAACATTGTGGTCAGTCTTCTTGCCTATTCGAACCCCCTCGTTGAACATGGTCTATGTTTGGAGGGAGAATTCCTTATTTAACACTGTGTTAAATTTTGTTTCCCTATTTGACACCGAAAAATATTTTCCTCCTTATATAACATCAAGTCTAAATTTTATGCCCTTTATAACATTTTCGTCCATTTAAGCCTTAAAGGTGTTAATTGACACATGAAAAGACCTTTTTACCCCTGATACGGTATGTGATAAAAAATCATAGATACTAGTACGTGCTAATAATGTCTGGCCGGCTTGGTTTGTTGTATGCGGCTAAGTATAGCGAACTAGTTGCGACACGTCAGGCCATCTATTGTTCACGTAACTTTAATCTTTTTCCAGTAGGTGGGCATGCCCAAGGTAGGCATCCATGCTAGGTTTAAAGAAAAACGTATTTAAAATCATAATTTATATATTTACTTAAAACCGTTATTTTAATTTTTCCTATTTTCGCGAGCAACAATGGGCTGGCCTAGTCTGCCAGGCTCCTGTGAAAAAGTATTTAATTCGTGAACATATTTTCAAATCAATAAACTTTTCAATTTCACAATTTTTTATCAATCGTGAATTTTACGAATTGATTAACTAATTTCAATTTTCGTGAACTTTTTCAACCTTGGAGCTAGTGCTAGGCATAAAAACTGACAAACCAAAGACCAAACTAAAAAAATTCAAATTTTCGGTCTTTTGTGTTGGTGTTGGAAGATTTCTGCCATATGATGCAGAGAAAGAGTGCACGATGCAGAATAATATATGAGCAAACACAAATTTCTAGATCTAGATAGATAAAAAATTCTAACCATAGTGGAAGCTAAATGTACAATAAGAGGGCCCAACTTTTACTGTGATTGCAAACGGGAATATTCTGTTACATTGGACTCATTTATCTATCTCATGTAAGCAAATGCTCTAACTAAAATTTTATGGATACGTTTTTTGGTTCCTCGCAAACAAAAAACCGAAGCATATTTTAGTAGCACCAGAAGAAAATCCTCGAATTGATTGAAACATGATTTCATTGTGTTTAAAACACGTGTTGTGTCAAAATAATATTTGGTATGCATCATAAGAAAGCAAATTCCCTGTTCGGGTATTTTGTTCAAGCGGATGTGACGGAAATCTTGAAAGTCCGGGCATCTCCAAGGCTACAGGAAGATGTTCTCGCTTGGGGCCCTGGGGAGCTTGGTATATTTACTGTTAAGAGTGCTTATAGTGATATCCCAACAATAACATGTTCCAACAAGTAACAAACTCCAATCTTCATCTGCAACTAGCAACGCTATAAGAGGGGCTGAGCAAAGCGGTAACATAACCAAACAACGATTTGCTGGGACAAGGTGGGTTAGAGATTTGACATGGAAATATGGGAGGCATGATAAAGCAAGTGGTAGGTATCGCAGCATAGGCATAGCAAAAGAGCGAGCAACTAGCAAGCAAAGATAGAAGTGATTTCGAGGGTATGTTCATCTTGCCTGCAAAGTTCTCGGAGTTGACTTGATCCTCGTAAGCGTACTCAACAGGCTCCTCGATCACGTACTCGTCTCCCGGCTCTACCGAAGCAATAACAACAAGCAAAAGGGAGAACAATCAACCACGTGCAATGCTCAAACAACATGATGCAAAACAATGCATGACATGCGGGATGCTGTATGCGGTGCATATGCATGATTTGAAAAGGAATGATTGAACCTGGCCTCAACATGGAAAAACAAGAGTGCCACTGGAAAGAGGAGTTGATTTCGGTCAAAATCGATATAAAGATCACCGGAATCGGATGCACGGTTTGGAAATGGTAAGCAAAACAAATATGGCACCGATCTGCGATTAACAGCACGAAGCCATCTAAATTCATCAAGATAAATAAGCTACAACACTCTAACATGACAACAAAATACATGGCAGGGATCCACTCAAGATGCTTGACAAAAGATGAACACTGAGCTACGGCTAATTCACTCAATAACAGGTTCAAACAAGCATGGCAAAAGTGCAAAACATAACAGGTTACAGACTTAAGAGAAAACAACAAGTCGGAAATTTAACATCAGGAAGCAATGTTCAGAGCACGATAACTACATGGTACAGGAACATATCATGGCAAAGCAAGGCTTGGCATGAAGCTACTCAAAGCATACAACAAAAGTCCCTTACTGACCATAAGCCAAAAGGGATCAGAAAATACAATTGCAACCATGTGAACATAGCAAGTTACATAAACAGATTCAGACTTAGTGAAAAACTGGAGTATGGCAAAACAGATAACAAGTAGGCATGTTTACGAGCTCGATGCACTCACCACGAGGCAAGAAATGACAAACTAAGCATACACCCAGCAAGTAGACATGGCATAGAAGCTAGGCATGGCAAGAACAACATCATAACATGTATGGATCAACAACAACAAGCTCGGCAAAATTGCTAAACATGTTAACAATCTGCCAGGAACATTTTATAGAAAAAGTAGAGCTCGATTGAGTCAAGCTAGGGTGCTCCATAAATGGAAACAAAGCCATGGATGGATAGAGCATCACAATGTCTACAAGACATCCTTACTGACCATGCTTAAAAGAGGCACGGATCACTAGGTAGCAACATGAACATATGGCATAAAAATAAGGACATGGCAGAGACTTAGAATATGTCTAAGTCCCTGAAAGCAGCAACAATAAGTAAGCTACTTTGCATGCTTGTGCTAGTCACCATGAAGATCACAAAAATACATGGCATACACCCCAGTAAAGATGGCATGGCATACTTCAAAACACATGTAGAGCTCAGGATCATAGCATGCACACATAAATCATGGCAAAAATGACAAAAGTGCAAGTGCTGATACGGATCTGAAACTAACATCACATAGCTCTCTTCCAACATCATTTCGGGCATCAAGATGAGCTCAAATGAAAATGATGCAATGAGATGAAATGAAGTACTCGTTGAGGCGAACATTTCGATATGCTACACGCACGAATCGGAGCAACGGTGATGAAGTTATGATGTGATGTAAAAGGCATGAAAATACTGGGACTTAGACGAAATTTAGACCTGTCCGAGAAAGTCAACGGGATCGGGCCGGATCCCGCCTGGATCCGGGGCAGGCGGCGGCGGAGGGCCTCTCCGGCGCGGAGGCGGCGCGGGTAACCGGGCGGCGGGGACGGCGTGGTGGTGGCCGATGAGCTCCGGCGAGCTCCTGGAGCGGGGCGCCGGCTTCGAAGGTCGGCGGGGCCGAGCCGCAATGGGAGGCGGGACGCAGGACGCCTGCGGGCAGGCGGCGGCGACGAGATGGGCCCGCGCGGGCCCGATCTGGGTTCCGCGGGCCGGCGGCGGGGCTGGAGGAGAGAGAGGCCGGAGACGCTGACGTGGCGCGCTGTGATTGGGCGAGGGCGGTGGCTGGACATGTCCGGCGGTGGGGATCTTTGTCCGGTGGCGCGAGGTAGAGGAAGACTAGGGTTAGACCGCGAATTTGGGGGAGAGGGACCTTTATATAAAGGTAGAGGGAGCTAGGAGAGTCCAAATGAGGTGCGGTTTTCGGCCACGCGATCATGATCGAACGGTATAGAAGATGGAAGGGGTTTAGGTGGGTTTTGGGCCACTTTGGAGGGGCGTTGAGCTGCAACACACACGATGCCTTTTCGGTTCCTCGGTTAACCGTTGGAGTATCAAACGAAGTCCAAATGGTACGAAACTTGACAAGCGGTCTACCGGTAGTAAACCAAGGCCGCATGGCAAGTCTCGGTCCAATCCGAAAACGTTTAACACCCGCACACGAAAAGAGGTAGAAAGGGACATCGGAGGACATAGGAGCATCGGAATGCAAAAAGGACAATGGGGAAAATGCTCGAATGCATGAGGCGAACACGTATGCAAATGTGATGCACATGATGACATGATATGAAATGCATGACACGCAAGCAAAAGGAAAGGCAACCACAGCGAATAACTGGAAGACACATGGCACATCGGTCTCGGGGCGTTACAGTAAACTTTGGACTGACCTTGTTCTATTAGGATATGCTACCCGAAATATTTTCTTTCATACAATCTCTTATTGTTTGCGTCAAGTCTGTACACCCAGTCTTATTTGCGTCAAATCTGTACATCCACTGGGTGTTTTGTTGTCTTTGGTATTCGCGCTCTTCCACTCAGCCTGGGCGAGTGGGATCTAAACCGGTGGGGGCACGCTAAGTGCACCCACTGGGTGTAGTCCCCGAGACCGCAGTCGACTGCGGGCAGTCGACTGGGGTCTGAGTTCTTTTTACTTTCTCTTCTTCTACTCGACCCGGTCAGACCGGTCGAATGAGATCCGAACTAATGAATTCTTTTTAGATTATTATTTTTTCACTAGTATATATGTATGAATGCATGTTAGATGGATATAATTAGTGTTTAATTAGTATGGAAATTTTTTATATAATGTTGTTTTTCAGTTTTTTAATGGATGTATAAAAGTTGTGTTTTCTGTTTTTAGTGTTAGATGCTTAATTAGTATGAAATAGCATATAGAATTTTGACATATGCAATGATAGCACAATTAGTGTTATTTAGAAATGTTAGAAATTTTAGTTATCAAAATCCAATCATTAAAAAAATGTTACTTTTTGCGGGCATATAGCTAGTATTTGTTCTCGACGATGCCCGGCCCGCACCCTTGCCGTCGACCCGTCCGCGACGACGTCCGACTCACCCAGGTCCGGGACTGGGCTTCGTCGGGCTGGCACTGGGAGGTGCTGCCTGGAGGGGCGCGCCGCTTGATGAGGAACCCGGCCCCGGGTCCCGTCGTCGACCCTGATCTCGTTTGGTGGCGTTCGCGTGGGCCAGTTTCGGTGCGGAGGGAGCCGGCCCCGCCGGAGGTGGTACGTCGCCGTGTCAGGGAGGAGGACGAGCACGTCCATCGCTACATGGTTGCGTTAGAGGGCGGCAGGTTCTCCAATACCTGGCAGTTTCGTCAGGGATCTCACTTCAGCTATGATCCTTTGAGGGTTCCTTCTCTTTGGGTGTCCACCGCCCGCGTCGCAGGAACCGCGAGTGTCCTAGATTCTTCTGTAGTATTCGATCTTTAATTAGCTACCTAGCCAGTGATGTACTATTCAATATTATATATTTCGAGACGATGTATTCGAGATTATATCTATTATTCAAGACGATGTATTCGAGATTATATCTATTATTCGAGACGATGTATTCGAGATTATATCTATTATTCAAGACGATGTAATTTGAATACTAAATTGTTTTATATTTCTTTTGGCATAGTTAAATAAAAGCTATGGCGGACAATACCGACAGTGAGGGAGAACAAACCATGTTCGATATCATACGCGGGCCAGATGATGATCAGAATGAAGAAGATTATGACGGCTCCGAATTTCTAAACAACACCGGAGAGGGTGATATGATATTCGATCGCGACGACGGAATGGATGAAGTCATGAACTACGATTATGACAATGACGAAGAACATGTTGATCCTAAAACAACAAAGACCGGCGAGGTATATATATTTATATAAGCAGGCATCTGGTGATCATCACATGTTTTAAATGAGTTGAAGATATATTAACGAATCGATCTTTCTTCTTTCAGCCATCCGGATCGAGCAAATCTTCAGGCAACAGGACAAAACGAGGCCCGAACAAAAAGTTAAAGGAGGGCGTAAAGTATAATATCGAGGCAATCAGACCTAATGGCGAACCATTAGCGCCTAAGAAGATTGCGGACAAGTTCGTTCGTCAGTGCGGAGTTCTTGTGAAGGACCAACTCCCGATCTCCCTTCAAGAATGGAGAGAGCCAGCAAAGCCACGTCCAGATCTTACTTTTGTCGACGACAGACAAAAAAGTCTGCTTTGGGATACTCTCATGGAACATTTCACCCTACCAGATTATTTCACAGAAGCAGATGTGCAGAAAGTCAAGGACGCTACTCTTAGGAAGATGGCAGTTGCATTCAAGAACCACAAAAATCGTGAATGGGACAAGTACGTCAAGGGAGGAAGGAAGACTCCAGTATTCGAGGGAACACTAGAGAATCAAAGTGCTCATTGGGACGATTTCGTGAAATTAAAGGATTCAGAATTAGCTAAGGAACGGTCGAGAATAAACAAGAAGAATGCCGAAAAAAAGGATAAGTTCCATAAGCTGGGGCCAGGTGGCTACGCGATGGCAATGCCTAAGTGGGATAAATCTGAGAAAGATATTGAGGATGCAGGTGTCACTCCGGTTACTAAGAGCTGGCCCCCCAGGTGGAGGACTTTGGTTCTATGCGCATGGGGGGTGTTGGACCCGAAGACAGGCAAAGTTTCGACGAAGGCATGTCTGAACGGAGCCGACGATAATATACTTGTTGCAATAGAAGAGGCTCGAACGGGGGTGTTCCAGCCCAACAGAGAGAACGACGAGCTTACGCGTGCCCTGGGAAATCCTGAACACCCGGGAAGAACACGAGGCAAGGGCGCTATTCCGTGGTATGAGGGATTTTCGGACTGGAACGCCGACTACAGAACCCGTGCGAGAAGGAAGATTGCGGAGGAGAAGCAGAGGAAGATGGAGGAGGAGAAGAGGAAGCTGGACTATGAACGCCTTCAAGGCCTAGAACCAGCGCACGCGGACTTGGTAGTCAAATTCCAGCGGGAGCAGGAGCAGATCGACTCACTTAGCCAGCAAAGGGGGTCTCAGCAGCTGCTGCAGCTCGCGGATGATCCAGCATTGGATACCACCGCCCCATCCATGCCGAGAAGCAGCGTGGGTTCCGCCCCATTTGACGCAATGCTGAATAGATACCCCGTGGATGACATCGCGGAGAACACTAACTGCGAGCTACACTTCAAAAGTAAGAACATATCCTTGAAGCTGGCGGACGGCGTTGCTTATACAAATTCCCCCGATGCAACCTTCCATTGCAACCCGATTCCAGCAGGCTATGCTCGTGTCGTGGTTGATGAGGTGGTGGACCAATATTTGGGGCTAGAGCTTGACATTCCTGGAGGTGACGAGGAGCACACACTTGGAGATGCCAAACACCGTATCATCCTATGGAGAAAGGATTGCATCATCTTTCGAAGGCCGCCGACACCGCGGCACCCGAGTCCTCGTCGAAGTCCGTCACCGAGTCAGCAGACTCCCGCTCTTCCAAGTGCACCAACGCGTGAGGCCACTCCTCCTCCTCCAAGTCCGGCAAAGTGTCAGGCCACTCCTCCTCCAAGTCCGACACAGCGTCAGACGTCCACTCCTCCTCCAAGTCCAGCACAACCTCAGGCCACTCCTCCTCCAAGTCCGGCACAGCTTCAGGCCACTCCTCCTCGTCCAACTCAGCCCCGTCAGCCGTCTCCGCCGCCTCAGCAATCGCAGAAGAGACACCCCGCAGCTGTGGTGCGTAGCGGTACGAGTCGAGGTCATAGTACAGGAAGTACAGGCGGAGGCAAGCGATATAAATATGGTCCAAATCTCACTACTCCTCTTCCTGAGAGGGCTTACGACAGGACTGAGGAGCAAACCAATGCCATAGTGCGGGCAGAAGTCGACGCCCAGTTTGGACCAAAACCGCCACCGCCGCCAAGGGAGAAAGTGCCTGTGAAAGTAGTTGACCACTTCACTCGTATGGCTCAACCACCAGCTCCTAAGCCTGTTGACACAGACTATGAGCGCCACATCAGGAAGTTACATCGACAACGTCTACAGAAGGAGGCGAGCTCGAGCTCGAGCAAACAACAAGCATCTATCAAAAAATGCGGGAAACCGTTGCCCAGCTGGGAGAACAGGCGGCGCAATCGATCCCCCCGCTTGTTGTGCCACCAACAACACGTGACAGTACGCGCGCCCAATATTATTGTGGGCAAACAGTTTACGTTCCCGAGGTGGGCGATGTGGTAATAACCCAGGAGCATATAATGCAGGCTGAAACTCTCAACATCACTGTTGGACAACTCCTCGAGATCGAGGACATGCCTGTGCTTACAGAGGAGGAAATAAAACGGAAATATGCCCGGGGCCAACCTTTGGTCAAGCCAGAAGAGGTCAAGAAGCTCCCAACGAGAATGTATGAATTGCATCAATGGTACATGGACATTACCAAGAGATCCGATCGAGAGTCCCTCCTGGTGCAAGTCACGAAGGATCATTACTACCATCAGAAACCTGTGACCGTTGAGTATTCTGAACTGTTTCAGTTATACAATCAAGACGCACTCGACAAATCTATCGTCAGTTGCTATTGTCTGTAAGTGATTTCTTTCGGTAATTTAAGTCTCAAGCTAGCTGTAGTGATCCTTTTGATCAATCATTACCTGTAATTATCCACACTATATTCTTTTCTGTGGTATTATGTCGGATGAAGATGTATGAAATGAGAAAAGGTGGACGCTATGGCATTGGGTTCATTGACCCAAACACCGTTAATGAATACACATGGAAAATAAACAAGCATCATGAAAAGCAGGTAGAGGACAGCATGCTAGAGTTCTTGAAGCGCCTCAAATACAATGAATATATACTACTTCCTTACAACTTCCAGTGAGTCACACTTTCTTGTACTACAAATTCTCTGTTTTTTCCTATACTAGCTAGCTACATGTTTTTGCTTACATATGTCCGCTTAATTAAGACATGCAAACGTGTGTGCATGAAGATTTCACCGGATCTTGTGTATCATTAAAGTTGACGCCGGAACAGTTGAAATACTGGACTCACTACTCAAAGCGAATAGTGACTATAACATCTTGTTTGGGATAGTCAACAGGTAATTTCTATCATTATTAACTATATATCTCGGCCTATTTAGTTGGTCATTTCATGATATGAACTATTTAATAACCCCTTTATTCATTTTCTTTGTCGGCGGGCAGGGCTTGGGCAAGGTTATTCAGCGTCACGGAAGGCGAATGGAAACGACAGCTGAAATGGTTTCGACCCAAGGTAAGTAATTAAGTAGTACTAGCTAGCTAGCTAGCTGCCATCTCTTTAATTATCATGCTTGATTAATTATTATCTGATCAAATTAAATTTTATTCTCGTAATAACGGCCCTGAAGCAGGCGCAGGGGACTGATCTGTGTGCATTCTGCGTTTGCGAGAACATTCGCATGATGACGTCCGAAAGGAGCCGATCTCAAAGACAGGAAGTGGTACGCCTGTCAGAACACTATTCACAATTTTTACACCATTATCGATATCTAGTCACACAACTAATACACATGCATATTGATCTCCTTCTTAACAGTTCACAGAGGTGCGGGACAAGCTCCTAGAAACGGAGCGCGTAGAAGCACTTCAAGAGGAAATAGCGGGATTTTTGCTCGACCAGGTCATAAATCCGAAGGGAGTATACTATTACCCGCTACCGCCCCCATCGACCAGGTCATGAACCACTTCCAACTGTCATCGTGCTCCGAAGGCACCAATTAGGCTAATGGCACTGGCTCCGAAGGCAATATGCATATGTAGGAGAAATTGTATATAGCTATACATGTGTGTATGTGTGAATTAATATGGTGGTTTGTGAGACATTGATGATATATATATATATGATTGGTTCTACTAGAAATTCTATTTATCT
>NC_041384.1:764323381-764393053 GCF_002162155.2 Triticum dicoccoides | reverse complement strand
AAAATACCAGCAAACGAAAAAGAATTAAAATGGAAAACACAAAATTAAATGAAAAAGAAATCATAAAATCAACCCCCCCCCCCCAAACATTTTAGTACCAGTTGATGTTACCAACCGGTACTAAAGGGCTCCCGGCCCCCAGAGCTGGCTCGTGCCACGTGCTTGCCCTTTAGCACCGGTTCATGCTGAACCGGTACTAAAGGGGGGGGGGGGCTTTAGTGCCCACACTTTAGTGCCGGTTATGGAACCGGCACTAAAGGGCCTTACGAACCGGTGCTATTGCCCGATTCTGCACTAGTGTGTACGGAGCCGGTATGAATGTGATCTTGTGATAAAGGACTATGTCTTGTTGGATGACAAGAAAAAAAGTGTGGCAGCTGACGGTAAATAATTAAGTAGTCTCAGTTATTCATTATTCAATTCAATGCATTTATTTTCAAGGAGTTATGTTTCTAAACGGTGTCACTTCAATGTTGCAAACTAAGTATTGTGTGGAACATCAAACCTCAGTTGAGTCGCCAGTAAGGTTTTCTGACCCACCTACCAAAGTATGCAATCTTTTTAAGGTAAGGACCCGATGACGATGCCCCCGACTATTCGTGTGGTAGGCGTTGGATATCTTCTAAAGTGGGTCACACATTTTTCTGAAGACCCCGAGGTAAAAGAAAGAAAATGATAGAATATTAGAAATAGTCGATGCCAAAGTAAGGAGACTGAAAGAAGACTTGGAGAAGGATTTACATGCCAAAGAAAAAGCCATGGCAAATGCCCAAATTACCAAAATGTGGTCGATATAGTTGAAGCCATAAACATCATTATCGCATCAGGGCATCCAATCCAGCACTACCAACCCAAATCTTCTCGGTGCTAGACAACATGAACTTGCATAGGGAGCCGTAGCCTGATCAAGCACCTCATAGTAGCCCATCCGGGCCAGAGAATGTCAACAACTGATATAGACGCCCGTACGGTAATCATTATCGCCGCCTCTACAAGCACACACCTTTTTTCATGCTATGATTTTCTTGTTCCAATCTCAAACTTTGACGAGGCAAACTTGATTCACCCTCAAAAATCCCGTGGACTCTCCTAGTCGTGGCAAACGACCAACTAGTGGAGGTTGCATAAGGTATTATCGTTGTCCCCAAAGAGAAAATTATGCACAATGTTCTGTTGCCGGACAACATCAATAGGGTGGGAGTGTGTTTTGTGTTTCGAGGTTTCGAAGATGTGAACCCTATTGAGCAGCCTCAAGGGGCAGATGAGGGAACACACTAGCCTCATACAGTGTAAAAGTTGGCAACTTATGTGGCTAAGACACATATCCTTTTGGGGGCACACTCCCCGCACCAAACACCCTCGCCGCCGATGCTCCGTACCAATGCCCTTTCATTGGGACCGACTCCTTTGGGCCAGTATAGTGAAGGAGTTCCAAATCAGGACAACATGGTGGCAAACGATCTAGCCGCTAACAATGATGATGTCCTTATCTACTACAGTGAGTTTGGACGCAAAGATTTCAATTTTTATTTCAATGATGAAATGTGTGATGGAGGCATGACTATTGCAGTTACTAACCCTAGCGTTTCTCAGACTCTGTTTAACACATCGAAACAGATTATACTCAAGGTGCTCAACGTTCATGCAAGCCGATGGTGACCCGACACACCTTGAAAGGGTCGGTCCGAGAAGCTCTCGCATGTGCCCCAGCTCCTCAACCCAAAAAAGGGAGGAAGCCGTGGTCTCATAATACGGATTACACGAACACGACGGATGCTGGGAGTCAGCTAGTGGTTCAGAAGAGACCAAAACCGGTTGAGTAGAAGATTGGGGATAGTCCTGCTGTGTCCCCAGGTTGTATATGGTTGTTTATAAACTTTTTGGACACGTACGGGTCCATACAAACATAAAATCACCCATTATAATACTACACACAACAGAATAAAATCAAATTACAATAACATCCAAAATTAGTGATCACATACATTCTCACATTCAATTGAGAATAATATTTTATTACTAGCTCACATCATTGCCCATTGTTTTACATCATGGCAAAGAGTAATGCTAGACGCAGAGGAGGCAAGAACAATTAGTATAATAAGGTCTGACGGGCTTGCAATCTGCTTCCTTGACGAGTTTCCCATATATAGATGTGCATGTACTCAGGCAAGTATAAAATGCGCACAGAGTGGCCCCATAAGCAATTTGCGTTTTGCAATTTTCTGTAGGCAAGAAGATAAATCATTGAAAGAAGTTCAAATTGAGGAACAAAGAAACTCGTGCATGTCAACTACCAATATTACTATCCTCTAATCGGCAGGAAAATAGGTACATGAAAATCCATTTCGTACCAGCATAAGTGGAATTTCCTAGCAGCAGAAGCACCATAAGACAAAGAAGAATTGGTTTCCGCTCCATAATATCATTCACAAACTTCTTCTCGGTTGTTTTTGAGGTCCGGAAGATGCCGGGTTATATTTATAGGCTTGTAGCTAGAGAACATTTACTCCATGTTCAATCAAATAAGATCACAAAGATTTCCATATCAGTGTCTTAAATTTGTACAAGTCATTCTATCTTCATGATGACATCCATTTAATGTTATCATAGTAGTAGTAATTAATGATTTGTGATTTGTGAATGACACGTGTCATCCATCAGGATGGGTCTCACCTACTAACCGTGAGACCTGATCTCATATAATTTTTTTCCGTCTATATCTATGCTTATATATATTTGGGAGATACTCTAAACTATGCACCACTATATTTGACCGGATCAAATCTATGGTGTTAAATAAAGAAATCTCCTATAATTTGATGAGTCTGATTTGTACTAACACAGAGAGGTGTACCTTGCTGGTTCTGGGTCGTAGTTTAACATCGAGATGTGTGATTAGACACACATGTGTAATTATAGGAAAGCATTAGGTCATCTTCGATGCTGACTCCCAAATTTACTCCCTCATCCGTCCGCCCACGGACAGGGGGGCTGTCCGCGGACACGAATCCGAGAAGCCGGCCATCCAATGTTGCCTGCATAAGTCCGGTTACATTTTGGAAAAAAAATTGAACAAATCTAATGCATGTTTGAATGCACCTGACAATACAGATGTTTTCTTACATAAAAACGGGCACTTTTCATCTAAATCAAAGCAAATTCATTTCATTTAGACATGTTTCAATTGGACTGGACTATAAACCAAGACTAAAATGACCGCCACGCCCGTTCCCTATCTCTGGATGGCCATGAGTCGCGAAAAATGAAGCCCCACCTCCTCCACAGCAATGAGCCCTGGGAACTAAAGTTATCCGCCTCCTCCGCGGCCAGAGCTGGCGATGTCCTCGTCATCCTCATTGTCGCAAAACACATCATCCACCGCGTCACCCATCTCCTTGTAGGCAGCCTGTAAATCTACCTGATACTGGATATAACTCAAGCGATCGCGGCGGATTTCGCAGGTGGTGCGGTAGGAGTCGTCTAGCGCTTCCTGCTCGGCCATGTACATGCTCGGCGCTATGATGGTGTCGGCGATGAGTAGCACTTCTGTGCGCCAGCTCTCGTCGAGGAGTCGGAGGTTGTAGGGCTGGCCGGCCAGCTCCCGATCGTGTACTACCATGTCCTTGTGGTGGGCACGGGCCTCGCCCATGGTGATGCCGACATGAAACGACGAGGAGGGTGGTGCCAACTTGTCCTCGGTTGCGTCCTCCAATTGGATGTCCGCAGTGCCGACCTCTGTCTGCCTGCCTGCCTACCTACTAGGTGCAATGACGGCAATCTCTTTTTTCTGATCAGACGAGAGGCTATTCTAGACGGCACTGGAGCTCGAGGAAGGCATGGTGCAGAGCGGAGGAAGGGAGCGGAGGATGATGGATGCGGCTATGGCCGGGCCTGCGGTTTATATGGCGAGGAGATGGCAGCGCGATCGGCGACGTCATTAATGGCGGGCGGCAAACAAACATATGGGTGGCGTCGGCTCCCGTTCCTCGGCGTTCACATGGATATTTAATGTAGGTAGGTGGATGGACGGATTGTCGTTTGAAGGGGAGGCAACCGCATGCACCTGGGAGGAACGAGGCGGTGCTCTCAGACGGCAAGCCACTTCAGTGCTTGTGTATTGTGAGAGGTCGTGTCGCTTTGAGCCGGCATGAATGCGGCACTGGTGCTCTGGAGCTGAGCTGGCCTTTTCGGGTGGAAACACGCGTATGTGGGTTTAAATTTTTTTGTGGGCCAGGGTAGTCATGAGCAAGACGGCTCCATGTACTGAGGAATTTTCCCCTCTAGACTGCAATTCTATAATTTGAAATAAAGCACTTTTACGAGTGCAAAAGAAAAATAGTAATAATGATAACGTTTTGGGGACGATGGAATACACCAGTTTGCTTGTTCCCGTAAAAAAAATAAAAGAGGGGCTCAAGTTTTTCAGAAAACATTCCACGTTGTTTACGACAAAGGTTGATAAGTTCTTTGGATGAGATTTGCCTGCTCCCTGCTTATATGCCCATCCATGTTTCCGCATCCGTGGCTTGATTTAATTGGAACAAAATTAAGCTCGGTCTCACCCCCTTAAAATCAGGGGGGGGAGATGATTAGATTAGAATGGAAAAGGGAAAAAAGACAATCATAGGATGAAGTGAGAGCACGGATGGAAGCATGGGAAGGAAGCAGGCAAACCGGATCCGAGTTCTTGATGCTAGGACTGGAAAAAAAGCTCGAAGCTCGCGAGCTAAACGAGTAGCTCGTGACTCGACTCGAACTCGAAGAATAACGAGCCGAGCCGAGCTTTAATTTAAGATCGTTTACATACCAAGTTAAACGAGCCGATCTCACGAGTACTCGGGTAACTCGTTAAGCTCGATAAAAAAATCAATGTTTTTTAGGGATAGTAAAATACAGCCTCTAAACACCTTGCGTCCCAGCACAAGGCCCAGCCGCTCAAGGCCGAGCCACCCAGGGGACTCACACGTACAATTCCACCCCTACTTGATGCTATTCCTTGAAAATATGAAAGAAAGGTTGCCCAGAAATCTTGCATTTGCAAAATCTGTTGAGATCTCCGTACGTATACCTTGTACATTCGGTTCCTATAGCGAAACCATGAAGCGACCAACACACGCTTCTTTTTCCTTTTTTTTTTCCTTTTTTTGAGTTGACCAGTGACCAACACACATCTCGGTCTACCAGATGCCGCTGTCAGCAGGGAAGAGCATGTATCAACTACTAAGAACAAATATTTATGAGATGAAACCATAAATATCAATCTGCCAAAAATATCGATGAACGTACATGTTAGGGCCCTTGCCTAACCAGCCCACCTACAGGGCCTGTCGTTGGGCCAACACATCGGGCCAACACATGGGCCTAGTTGCAAGCTACATATACCTGGAAGGAGTCCACGAGCGAAGTATCCAGTGGATCACGGGCGAACCAGGCGGCGGCTACCTTCCTCTCTTCTCCAACCTCTGCTCCTCCCTGTTCATCCTTGTTCCTCCTGATACTTGTATTCAGTTGTAATTACTACACCAAATTATTCCTCTATGAGGGATAGCTACCTAAGAAAGAGAGATCCCCAACTATTCTCTTACATCTGGTATTAGAGCCAGCATCACCATAACTTCCTGAGGGGCTTCTCAGGGGGATGGGATGTTAAGGCTGCTGTAGGCCGGTGAAGCTCCAGAGCCGGGTCCATGCCGATCTGTGACAAAAGGGCTACGTCGAGCTGGACGGTGGCTTCCTGGCCCAATACGCTATGGTTGCTGAAGAGTTGAGGAACCTCATACTCACATGGGCAGCCCACGCCGACGAACAGACGCCTGTTTTGTTGTTTTATCATCTTCCTCTACAAAACCCATATACCAGATTTGATCCGTCTGTTAGGAGCTAATTTGCCTACAGTTCGTTCTAAAAAAGTTCCTGAGGGGCTTCTCAGGGGATGAGATGTTAAGCCTGCTGTAGGCCGGTGAAGCTCCAGAGCCGGGTCCGTGCCGATCTGTGACAAAAGGGCTACGTCGAGCTGGACGGTGGCTTCCTGGCCCAATACGCTGTGGTTGCTGAAGAGTTGAGGAACCTCATACTCACATGGGCAGCCCACGCCGACGAACAGCCGCCTATTTTGTAGTTTTATCATCTTCCTCTACAGAACCCATATACCAGATTTAATCCGTCTGTTAGGAGCTAATTTGCCTACAGTTCGTTCTAAAAAAGTTAGGTAGTTCGTTTGTGGGTATGTCTTGAACCTCTTAATTTCTCTGAGCTACTGCATGTTCTTGTTTTAACTTGTCACTTCCGCTTTGGTAGACCTCCCTAAACACAACCGTTACCTCTTCATAATGAAGGACATGATGGTTGTTTTCTGAAAGTATGTTGTTCGTATTAATATTTTCGATACACGGTCCGTGTACAAACGAGCTGGGCCAGCCCACAAGGCGATAGGCCACTTGCCATTCAAAGCAAGACATAAAAATCCTGGAAAAAAGGGTCAAGTTCGCTCGTGGAATCGAGCTCGTTACCTCGTCCTCCAGAATGCACAGTCTACCACTCCAGTACGCTGCCAATTGTTATTTAAATAGCACAAAGTATATAAGAACACACTAAGCCGGTGCTCAAAACCAATCCATCGACCCATTAATCCCTTAAGAAATAGTTCGTTTTATTCACACTCGATCTAGCAACCTCTCCAATAATAAAGCTTGTAAAAAAACATAGGCGACCAGCTAGACAGTACAAGTTTTTTATAGTTAGATGAAGTGCAATAGCCTTTATGACTTCAAATTTCTATAAGTATATAAATTATTAATTGTAGGTTTCCTACCATTGTGGAGATACTTTCTAAAATGCCAAAACGCCTCATTCACTTGAGGCATGTGAGGAAACACCTTTGTTGTTTCTAGCCGTTTCATCAAAATGCCTAAAAAAATATTAAGGCTAATAAAAAGAACACCTCGAAATACTTTTTATGCACGCAGCCTGCCATAGAAGACAACTTGATCCAGTCAGAAGTTTTTTCTCTAACAACATAGGGCCATCTTAGATTTTGACACAGGGACCTCAATTTTGATAGACCAGCCTAGGGCCACACGAACACTCCAGCTCCAAGGAGGACAAACATTCATCAATTTAAAAAAAATCACAAATTTGACAAAGAAGCTCGCAAAATTGAAAAAAGTTCATTGGTTTAAAAACAAGTTCACGAATTTGAAAAAATAACACAAATTAAATACTTTATTGACAGGAGGCGTCTGACTGCGCCGATTCACTGTCATGCACGAAAACAGGTAAAAATAGAATAATAGTTTGAAGTACTTGTTTAAATTATGATTTTAAATATATTTTTCAAACATGACATGGATGCCTACCATGAGCATGCCATCTGGCATAAGTTGAGGTCATTTAATGAATGTCCAAAAAGACACCATGTTCAATGGAGGGTGTTCGCACAAAAGGCTCCATCTGAGAGCATGTTGTTTCCTGACATCCTTGAAATGGTTCTATTTTTTTTCCATGGTGTTGTATGACCAATTCAAGGCACCATGTCAATTTGTGTTCGTTTTTGATAAATTTTGTATTTTCTAAAGATTTCTCGGTAAAATAAATGGACAAATGGCCGGACGTGTCGCAACTTGCATATTGTGTCAAAAATCGTTCAAATCTGACACGAATGCCTACCATGGGCATGTCCACCTGCTTGCAAGATTTGTGGTTATTTCAAGTGTTCAAAAATATATCATATTCACGTACTCCCTCCGTCCGTGAATAAGTGTACATCTAGCTTTTTTTCAAAGTCAAAGTTTTAAAATTTTGACCAACTTTATAGAAAATAATAGTACCATATATGACATCAAATTGGTATATTACCAAAGTACATTTCAAAACGGATCTAGTGACACTAATTTAGTGCCATAAATGCTTTTACTTTTTCCTAGAAAGTTGGTCAAAATTTTAAAACTTTGACTTAAGACAAAAACTAGATGTAGACTTATTCACGGACGGAGGGAGTAGGCCTAAAGCCAAGAAGGCTCCATTGAGAGCACGTATCTTTTGACATCCTGGAAATGGCACATTTTTTTCTGTGGCCTTGTGCAACCAATTCAAGGCACAATGCCAAGCTGTTTTGGTTTTCGAATCTTTTTGCATTTTCTAAAGTTTTCTCCATCAAAAAAGACCGATAAATGGCCGAACGTGTCTCAACTTGCATAGGGTGTCGAAAATCATTCAAACTTGACATGGATGCCTACCATGTACGTGCCCATATGCTTACAAAAGTTGCGGTGATTTGAAGGATGTCCAAACATAGACCATGATCAATGGAGGGTGTTCAGGTGAGAGTACATTGTTCTCGACATCCTTGAAATGACCTCAATTTTTTTCATGACCTTGTATGACCAATTCAGGGCAACATGCCAAGTTGTTTTGTTTTTTTTGACAAATTTTGCATTTTCCAGAGTTCTCTCGATCAAAAAAGGCCGACAAATGGGTGGACTTGTTGTAACCTGCATACGGTGTCAAAAATCATTCAAACCTGGTATGGATAACTACCATGGTCATGCCCACCTGCTTGAAAATGTTGGGGTCATTTTAAAGATATCGGGAAACATTATGGTCAGTCTTCTTGCCTATTCGAACCCCCTCGTTGAACATGGTCTATGTTTGGAGGGAGAATTCCTTATTTAACACTGTGTTAAATTTTGTTTCCCTATTTGACACCGAAAAATATTTTCCTCCTTATATAACATCAAGTCTAAATTTTATGCCCTTTATAACATTTTCGTCCATTTTACGCCTTAAAGGTGTTAATTGACACATGAAAAGATCTTTTTACCCCTGATACGGTATGTGATAAAAAAATCATAGATACTAGTACGTGCTAATAATGTCCGGCCGGCTTGGTTTGTTGTATGCGGCTAAGTATAGCGAACTAGTTGCGACACGTCAGGCCATCTATTGTTCACGTAACTTTAATCTTTTTCCAGTAGGTGGGCATGCCCAAGGTAGGCATCCATGCTAGGTTTAAAGAAAAACGTATTTAAAATCATAATTTATATATTTACTTAAAGCCGTTATTTTAATTTTTCCTATTTTCGCGAGCAACAATGGGCTGGCCTAGTCTGCCAGGCTCCTGTGAAAAAGTATTTAATTCGTGAACATTTTTTCAAATAAATAAACTTTTCAATTTCACAATTTTTTATCAATCGTGATTTTTTCAAATTGATTAACTAATTTCAATTTTTGTGAACTTTTTCAACCTTGGAGCTAGGGCTAGGCATAAAAACTGACAAACCAAAGACCAAACTAAAAAAATTCAAATTTTCGGTCTTTTGTGTTGGTGTTGGAAGATTTCTGCCATATGATGCAAAGAAAGGTGAACGATGCAAAATAATATATGAGCAAACCCAAATTTCTAGATCTAGATAGATAAAAAATTCTAACCATAGTGGAAGCTAAATGTACAATAAGAGGGCCCAACTTTTACTGTGATTGCAAACGGGAATATTCTGTTACATTGGACTCATGTATCTATCTCATGTAAGAAAATGCTCTAGCTAAAATTTTATGGATACGTTTTTTCGTTCCTCGCAAACAAAAAACCGAAGCATATTTTAGTAGCACTAGAAGAAAATCCTCAAATTGATTGAAACATGATTTCATTGTGTTTAAAACACGTGTTGTGTCAAAATAATATTTGGTATGCATCAGAAGAAAGCAAATTCCCTGTTCGAGTATTTTGTTCAAGCAGATGTGACGGTAATCTTGAAAGTCCGGGCATCTCCAAGGCTACAGGAAGATGTTCTCGCTCGGGGCCCTGGGGAGCTTGGTATATTTACTGTTAAGAGTGCTTATAGTGATATCCCAACAATAACATGTTCCAACAAGTAACAAACTCCAATCTTCATCTGCAACTAGCAACGCTATAAGAGGGGCTGAGCAAAGCGGTAACATAACCAAACAACGGTTTGCTGGGACAAGGTGGGTTAGAGATTTGACATGGAAATATGGGAGGCATGATAAAGCAAGTGGTAGGTATCGCAGCATAGGCATAGCAAAAGAGCGAGCAACTAGCAAGCAAAGATAGAAGTGATTTCGAGGGTATGTTCATCTTGCCTGCAAAGTTCTCGGAGTTGACTTGATCCTCGTATGCGTACTCAACAGGCTCCTCGATCACGTACTCGTCTACCGGCTCTACCGAAGCAATAACAACAAGCAAAAGGGAGAACAATCAACCATGTGCAATGCTCAAACAACATGATGCAAAACAATGCATGACATGCGGGATGCTGTATGCGGTGCATATGCATGATTTGAAAAGGAATGATTGAACCTGGCCTCAACTTGGAAAAACAAGAGTGCCACTGGAAAGAGGAGTTGATTTCGGTCAAAATCGATATAAAGATCACCGGAATCGGATGCACGGTTTGGAAATGGTAAGCAAAACAAATATGGCACCGATCTGCGATTAACAGCACGAAGCCATCTAAATTCATCAAGATAAATAAGCTACAACACTCTAACATGACAACAAAATACATGGCAGGGATCCACTCAAGATGCTTGACAAAAGATGAACACTGAGCTACGGCTAATTCACTCAATAACAGGTTCAAACAAGCATGGCAAAAGTGCAAAACATAACAGGTTACAGACTTAAGAGAAAACAACAAGTCGGAAATTTAACATCAGGAAGCAATGTTCAGAGCACGATAACTACATGCTACAGGAACATATCATGGCAAAGTAAGGCATGGCATGAAGCTACTCAAAGCATACAACAAAAGTCCCTTACTGACCATAAGCCAAAAGGGATCAGAAAATACGATTGTAACCATGTGAACATAGCAAGTTACATAAACAGATTCAGACTTAGTGAAAAACTGGAGCATGGCAAAACAGATAACAAGTAGGCATGTTTACGACCTCGATGCACTCACCACGAGGCAAGAAATGACAAACTAAGCATACACCCAGCAAGTAGACATGGCATAGAAGCTAGGCATGGCAAGAACAACATCATAGCATGTATGGATCAATAACAACAAGCTCGGCAAAATTGCTAAACATGTTAACAATCTGCCAGGAACATTTTATAGCAAAAATAGAGCTCGATTGAGTCAAGCTAGGGTGCTCCATAAATGGAAACAAAGCCATGGATGGATAGAGCATCACAATATCTACAAGACATCCATACTGACCATGCTTAAAAGAGGCACAGATCACTAGGTAGCAACATGAACATATGGCATAAAAATAAGGACATGGCAGAGACTTAGAATATTTCTAAGTCCTTGAAATCAGCAACAATAAGTAAGCTACTTTGCATGCTTGTGCTAGTCACCATGAAGATCACAAAAATACATGGCATACACCCCTGTAAAGATGGCATGGCATACTTCAAAACACATGTAGAGCTCAGGATCATATCATGCACACATTAATCATGGCAAAAATGACAAAAGTGCAAATGCTGATACGGATCTGAAACTAACATCACATAGCTCTCTTCCAACATCATTTCGGGCATTAAGATGAGCTCAAATGAAAATGATGCAATGAGATGAAATGAAGTACTCGTTGAGACGAACATTTCGATATGCTACACGCACGAATCGGAGCAAAATGATGAAGTTATGATGCGATGTAAAAGGCATGAAAATACTGGGACTTAGACGAAATTTAGACCTGTCCGAGAAAGTCAACGGGATCGGGCCGGATCCCGCCTGGATCTGGGGCAGGCTGCGGCAGAGGGCCTCTCCGACGCGGAGGCGGCGCGGGTAACCGGGCGGCGGGGACGGCGTGGTGGTGGCCGGCGAGCTCCGGCGAGCTCCTGGAGCGGGGCACCGGCTTCGAAGATCGGCGGGGCCGAGCTGCAACGGGAGGCGGGACGCGGGACGCCTGCGGGCAGGCGGCGGCGACGAGATGGCCCGCGCGAGCCCGATCTGGGTTCCGCGGGCCGGCGGCGGGGCTGGAGGAGAGAGAAGCCGGAGACGCTGACGTGGTACGCTGTGATTGGGCGAGGGCGGTGGCTAGACATGTCCGGCGGCGGGGATCTTTGTCCGGTGGCACGAGGTAGAGGAAGACTAGGGTTAGACCGCGAATTTGGGGGAGAGGGACCTTTATATAGAGGTAGAGGGAGCTAGGAGAGTCCAAATGAGGTGCGGTTTTCGGCCACGCGATCATGATCGAACGGTATAGAAGATGGAAGGGGTTTAGGTGGGTTTTGGGCCACTTTGGAGGGGCGTTGAGCTGCAACACACACGATGCCTTTTTGGTTCCTCGGTTAACCATTGGAGTACGAAACGAAGTCCAAATGGTACGAAACTTGACAAGCGGCCTACCGGTAGTAAACCAAGGCCGCATGGCAAGTCTCGGTCCAATACGAAAAGGTTTAACACCCGCACACGAAAAGAGGTAGAAAGGGACATCGGAGGACATAGGAGCGTCGGAATGCAAAACGGACAACGGGGAAAATGCTCGAATGCATGAGGCGAACACGTATGCAAATGTGATGCACATGATGACATGATATGAAATTAATGACACGCAAGCAAAAGGCAAGGCAACCACAGCGAATAACTGGAAAACACATGGCACATCGGTCTCGGGGCTTTACAGTAAACTTTCGACTGACCTTGTTCTATTAGGATATGCTACCCGAAATATTTTCTTTCATACAATCTCTTATTGTTTGCGTCAAGTCTGTACACCCAGTCTTGTTTGCGTCAAATCTGTACATCCACTGGGTGTTTTGTTGTCTTTGGTATTCGCGCTCTTCCACTCGGCCTGGGCGAGTGGGATCTAAACCGGTGGGGGCACGCTAAGTGCACCCACTGGGTGTAGTCCCCGAGACCGCAGTCGACTGCGGGCAGTCGACTGGGGTCTGAGTTCTTTTTACTTTCTCTTCTTCTACTCGACCCGATCGGACCGGTCGAATGAGATCCGAACCAGTGGGGGCACGTCAAGTGCATCCACTGGGTGTAGTCCCCGAGACCGCGGTCGACTGCTGACAGTTGGCCGGGGTCTGAATAGTTTTTTTACTTGACCCGGGCGGACCGGTCGAGTGGGGTCTGAATCAGTGGGGGCACGCCAAGTGCACCCGCTGGGTGTAGTCCCCGAGACCGCAGTCGACTGCGGGCAGTCGGCTGGGGTCTAAGTGAACTTTTTAGTTTTATTCACTGGGAAGTAAATAACATTTGATCTTGTCGATTGACACGTCTTTTACCTCTTGCGGAAATCTGGTTCTCTCATTTCTAAGTTTGCCGAGTTTGAGGAGAAGCAGAGGCAACTCAACCTCGACTTGGAGTTGGCCCGACAAAAGTTGACGAAAGCCGAAGATGAAGCTGCTGGTATGGAAGGTAGCTGCATGTCGACTGTTCACGTTGGTCGTCTTTTAAGATATTTCTTTGATCTCTTGTTTGATCCGATTGCTTCTTTTGCGGAGAAAATGAGGTTGGCTCTGGAGAAGAAGGACTTTGACCTTGTAGACCAGAAGCTGGCTTCGGTCGGAGCGTTGGAAGGGGAGGTGAACAAGATGAAGTCGTGTCTCAATGAGTCCAACCGAGAAGTAAGTCGTCTGAAGAAGGATAAGGTTGCCCTGAATGAAAAGCTGGAGTCTGCGGTCCGTAAGATAAATGACACGGAAGCCTATCTGAGAACTCTTGCCAAGAAGCTCTATCTTATGCTGGAAGGTACTCCCTTTAATCTGATTGCTTTACAGCTTGCAAGTTAATCCTGTCCAGTCGACTCACTAACTTTTTGACTACATAATTCTGCCAAAACTTTGACGAGGAAACTGGAAGGATCGAGCCTGGTCTAGACCCTATCGTTTCTCCGGTTTGCGACGAGACTACTATGAACGTGCTTCGACTGGAATCTCGTGTCGCCAGCTTCACAAGTTACCTCGCACGCCTGAAGGTGGCAGTTTCACGGATCGATTCATCACTCTGGCCAGGGGCAACGCTTCAAAATGACCTGGAATCTCTGATGGCTCGGCTCAACGAGATTCCTGGTAGAGTGCAAGAATGGAAGAAGTCATCTGCCCGGTGTGGTGCTGACGTGGTGTTGTCCTTGGTCAGAGTCCACTGCAAGGAAGCTCATGAAGACAAGCTGGCGGTGATCAAGGTCGCCAACACCAAAAGGCACGACTTCCAGTCCTTTATGGAGACTTTCATCACTGCTGCCACTCGGATCGCAGATGGAATCGACTTGGACGAATTCGTCGAACCCGCCAGCCCTCCTCCTGCCAAGTGAACAAACTATGAGATTTAAACATGTCTTAAATTTGCCTTGGAATGCCGAGTGGTTACTGTAACCATTAAACTCCTTCGGGCTTGATGCTCGAATACTTTTGATTTGTTGCTTGGAACTTTAGGATTTATCCGAACTACTTTTGACTATACTTGCGATTGCTTTTGGGATCTACTCCGTTGTATTTGTGGCGTAGCTCGGAAGAGAAGGTTGCAGTCGACCTACGCCTCGCCGTCCTTGCGGACAAGGATGGAGCGCACGTTGTATTTGTGGCGTAGCTCAGAGAAGAGGGTTGCAGTCAACCTACGCCTCATCGTTATTGCGGACAAGGATGGAGCGTACGTTGTATTTGTGGCGTAGCTCGGAGAAGAGGGTTGCAGTCGATCTGCGCCTCGTCGTCCTTGCGGACAAGGATGGAGCGTACGTTGTACTTGTGGTGCAGCTCTTAGGGAAAGGATTTTACAAACTGAGGTGAGTACTGGACTGCAGCTAAGCCCCCGAGTGGGAGGATTGCTCACCACTCGATAGGATTTTACAAACTTAGGCGAGTACTGGACTGCTGCTAAGCCTCCGAGTGGGAGGATTGCTCACCACTCGGTAGGATTTTACAAACTTAGGCGAGTACTGGACTGCAGCTAAGCCCCCGAGTGGGAGGATTGCTCACCACTCGGTAGGATTTTACAAACTTAGGCGAGTACTGACTGCAGCTAAGCCTCCGAGTGGGAGGATTGCTCACCACTCGGTAGGATTTTACAAACTTAGGCGAGTACTGGACTTCAGCTAAGCCCCCGAGTGGGAGGATTGCTCACCACTCGGTATGATTTTACAAACTTAGGCGAGTACTGGACTGTAGCTAAGCCCCGAGTGGGAGGATTGCTCACCACTCGATAGGATTTTTCAAACTTAGGAGAGTACTAGACTGCAGCTAAGCCTCCGAGTGAGAGGCTCGCTCACCACTCGGTAGGATTTGACAAACTTAGGCGAGTACTGGACTACAGCTAAGCCCCCGAGTGAGAGGCTTGCTCATCACTCGGTAGGATTTTCTATCGAACTTAGGCGAAACGGATTCACGGCTAAGCCCCCGAGTGAGAGGCTTGCTCATCACTCGGTAGGATTTTCTTTCGAACTTAGGCGAAATGGATTCGCGGCTAATCCCCCGAGTGAGAGGCTTGCTCATCACTCGGTGGGATTTTCTTTCGAACTTAGGCGAAACGGATTCGCGGCTAAGCCCACCCACTGGGGGATTTCAGAGGTAAATAAAAACAACAACAATCGTACGAGAAGACTATAAAGCTCTTGTCTTTGATGAACAAATTACAAAGGTATTTATTATTACATTTTATTCAAACGAGTGCTTAAGTATAAAAGGGGCGGAGCAGCTTCGCATTCCAAGCTCGTGGCTCATCTTTCTGATGCTCGACACTGTAAAGATGGTATGCTCCATTGTGGAGAACTCTGGTGATGATGAAGGGGGCTTCCCAAGCAGGGGCGAGCTTGTGTGGTTTCTGTTAATCCACTCGAAGAACCAAGTCTCCGTCTTGAAAGGTTCGACCCCTCACGTTTCTGGCGTGGAATCGACGTAAGTCTTGCTGATAAATGGTCGACTGGATAAAGGCCATCTCTCTTTCCTCCTCTAAGAGATTGACTGAATCTTGCCAGGCCTGTTCTGCTTCCTCTTCGGAGAAGAGCTCGACTCGGGGTGTGTTGTGGAATAGGTCACTTGGCAAAATAGCTTTAGCTCCATAGACCAAAGAGAAAGGAGTTCGTCCAGTCGATCGATTGGGAGTTGTCCTCAAACCCCAAAGAACTAATGGAAGTTCATCGACCCAAGCGACTGCTGCGTGTTTGTGATCACGCATCAGTCGGGGTTTCAGTCCATTGAGAATTAGGCCATTTGCTCTTTCTGCTTGTCCGTTCGACTGTGGGTGAGCGACTGAAGCATAGTCGACTCGTGTGCCTTGAGAAGCGCAGAACGCTATAAACTCATCAGAATCGAAGTTCGACCCGTTGTTAGTGATGATGCTGTGTGGAACTCCATATCTGAATGTCAATTCTCTGATAAAACTGACATTTGTGTTGGCTTCAAGATTCTTGATAGGTTTAGCTTCAATCCATTTTGTAAACTTGTCGACTGCTACGAGCACATGAGTGAAGCTGCTCGTACCGGTTCTCAGTGGTCCAACCATATCCAATCCACAAACAGCAAAGGGCCAGACGAGGGGAATGGTCTTCAGGGCTGACGCTGGCTTGTGAGACATGTCAGAGTAAAACTGGCAGCCTTCACACCTGTCGACTATATCTTTCGCCATTTCATTTGCTCGTGGCCAATAAAATCCGGCTCGGTATGCTTTAGCCACGATGGCCCGAGAGGACGCATGGTGACCATAGGTCCCCGAGTGGATGTCGTTGAGGATCATTCGACATTCTTCTGGCGTTATGCATCTCTGACCAACTCCAGCCATGCTTTCCCTAAACAGTTGTCCTCTTATCGCAGTAAAGACGATCTGTTGAGCCTGTTCTTCGTCTTCTGGGAGTTCCTTCCTGAGGATGTACGCAATGTATGGCACTGTCCAGTCGGGAGTAATGACCAGAACCTCCATGATCAGATCGACCACGGCTGGGACCTCGACTTCAGTCGGATCTGTGGCGCTCTTAGGCTGCGGGGGCTCTTCAGTAAAAGGATCTTCCTGAACCGAAGGCGCATGAATATGCTCCAAGAACACATTGCTGGGAATGGCTTCTCTCTTGAAGCCTATCTTCGCTAAATCATCTGCTGCTTGATTTTTCAGTAGGGGTACATGATGGAGCTCTAACCCCTCAAACTTCTTTTCCAAATTCCTCATTGCGTTGCAGTAACCAGTCATGGCTGGGCTTCTAACGTGCCACTCATTCATCACTTGATTGACTACCAAATCTGAGTCGCCATAGACCATGAGGCGACGGACACCGAGTGAGATGGCCATACGCAACCCATACAGGATTGCTTCATATTCTGCTTTGTTATTGGAGGAATCAAAGTGAATCTGGAGGACATATCTGAGCTTGTCTCCTCGGGGGTATACTAGAACTACCCCAGCACCGGAACCATTCAGCATCTTGCAACCATCAAAGAACATGGTCCAGTGCTCCGAGTGAACTTGAGTCGGCAGTTATTGTTCAATCCACTCGGCGAGGAAATCTACTATTGCCTGGGTCTTAATAGCTTTCTTTGCCTCAAACTTGATATCTAAGGGAAGAAGTTCAATCGCCCACTTTGGCGCTCGACCAGTTGCATCCCTATTGTTCAGAATCTCTGATTATGGGGCGTCGCTGACGACTGTAATGGGGTGATCAGAGAAGTAATGTGCAACCTTCTTCGTGGTCATATAAATCCCATAAACAAGCTTCTGATAATGTGGATATCTTTGCTTTGATGGATTCAAAACTTCAGAGACATAGTATACTGGGCGCTGAACTTTGTAAACGTTTCCTTCTTCTTCCCGCTCGACCGTAAGTACTGTACTGACGACTTGTCCAGTGGATGCAATGTAAAGCAATAAAGGCTCTTTGCTGATTGGAGCAGCAAGCACCGGATGGGTGGAAAGTAGGGCTTTAAGCTCTGCGAATGCTGGATCAGCTTCAGGAGTCCACTCGAACTTATCTGACTTCTTCATCAGTCAGTAAAGAGGCAGTGCCTTTTCACCGAGGCGAGAAATGAATTGACTTAGGGTGGCCAAGCAACCAGTAAGCTTCTGGACATCGTGCACATGTACATGGCATTTCATCCGGAGTATGGCACCCACTTTCTCTGGGTTGGCATCGATCCCTCGTTCAGAAATGAGAAAACCGAGTAATTTTTCGCCTGGAACTCCAAATGTGCACTTTGATGGATTAAGCTTGATATCATACCTTCTGAGGTTGGCAAAGGCTTCAGCAAGGTTAGCTAGTAGGTCGGAACCTTTACGTGACTTGACCACAATGTCATCCATGTATGCTTCCACGTTCCGACAGATCTGAGTGAGCAAGCACTTCTGAATCATCCGCATGAATGTGGCCCCGGCGTTCTTCAATCCGAATGGCATAGTGACATAACAGAAGCACCCAAATGGGGTGATGAAATCTGTTTTTATCTCATCGGGTCCGCACAGACGGATCTGGTGATACCCGGAATAAGCGTCCAAAAAGGACAAATGCTCACACCCCGCAGTCGAGTCGACTATTTGGTCGATGCGAGGGAGAGGAAAGTGATCTTTCGGGCAGGCCCGATTGATATGTTTGAAGTCGATGCACATGTGAAGTGAGTTGTCTTTCTTTGGTACCATAACAACATTAGCTAACCACTCGGAGTGGTAAATCTCTCGGATAAACTCAGCTGCCAGAAGCCGAGCCACTTCTTCACCGATTGCCTTCCTCTTCTGCATGGCGGACCGTCGAAGATGTTCTTTGACTGGTTTCACTTTTGGGTCGACTCGCAAACGATGCTCAGCCAGTCCCCTGGGAACACCTGGTATGTCAGAAGGTTTCCATGCAAAGATGTCCTAGTTCTCACGGAGGAACTGGATGAGTGCTTCTTCCTATTTCGAGTCAAGTGTCATGGAGATGTGAGTCGGAGCAGCATTGGGATCAGTCAGGTGAATATGAACCGGTTTCGTTTCATCGGACGACTGAAATGCTGAATCCGTAGCAGGCTTCTTAGCTCGCAGCAAATCACTCGGATCTGCATTCTTTTGATACTCTTCCAATTCCACTACTGCCATATGTACATCGGCGATCTTCGAGCCCTTCTGGAAGCACTCTTCTGCCTTCTTTCAACTGCCAACGATAGTGATCACCCCTTTAGGACCAGGCATCTTCAGTTTGAGATACAATAGCATGGTCGAGCCATAAAACGTGCATAAGCTGGCCTGCCCAGAATAGCGTGATAAACACTCTGGAAATCCACGACTTCAGATGTCAACTTTTCTTTGTGGTAATTCTTGGAATCACCGAAAACCACGTCGAGAGCAATCTGGCCGAGTGATGCAGCCTTCTTGCCTGGAATGACTCCATGGAAACTCATATTGCTTTCACTGAGCCTGGACATCGAAATGCCCATTCCTTTCAACGTCTTTGCATCCAGTATATTCAGACCACTGTCACCATCCGTCAGAACCATAGTCAATCGGTGCCTTAGACCACTGGGTCGACCACCAACGCTTGCCTCCCAGGGGTGGCTATGTGCGCCGGGTGATCGGACTGGTCGAATGTAATGGCAGTCTGGGACCACTTCAAATAACTGGGTGTCACCGGAGCGACCATGTTCACTTCTCTGTTGATGACTTTCAATCGACTCTTACTCTCAACGTCAGCGAAAATCATCAGAGTGGAATTCACGTGGGGATAACCATCATCATCCTCTTCCTCATCCTCATCCTCAACTTTGTCTGCTTCTTTCTCCTTTTCCTTGGGTTGTTTCTCCCGGAATTGCTGGATTAGGAGTCGACAATGTCGAGTGGTGTGCTTTGGGTAAATGAAATTACCCTCCTCATCTTTCTTGGTGTGAATGTGGCATGGTAAATCCAGCACATCATTACCATCTTGATCTTTTACCTTCTTAGGGTTCCACGGCCTTTTGGGCTTCCCCTTGAACTTTCCTTGAGTCACGGCTAAGGCTTCACCAGGAGCGACTGGCTCGGCTTTGCGCTTTTGCTTCCGACTGGAGTTTCCTCCCCCGGTTTCGTGGGCGGCTGTTTTGTGCTTGCCACTCCGGAGTCGGTCTTCTTCTTCACCGTTGGCGTACTTGGTGGCAATTTCCATCATCCGAGTCAGAGTCATATCTCCGGTCCGACCGAATTTCAGATTCAACTCCCGATATTTGACGCCTTCTTTAAAGGCACAAATTGCCTGATGATCAGACACATTCTCCACCGTGTGGTGCAATGTGATCCATCTCTGGATATAATCCCTCAAAGTTTCATTCGGTTTCCGAACGCAACACTGTAATTCTGTCAGCCCTGCTGGCCGCTGGCAAGTACCTTCAAATGTCCTAACAAATACTCGAGCAAGATCTTCCCAAGTATAAATACTACCAGGTGCTAACTGATTCAGCCATGCTCTGGCCGAGCCCTCCAGCATCATAGGAAGGTGTTTCATGGCCACTTCATCATTGCCGCCACCAATCTGAACAGCCACTCGGTAGTCTTCAAGCCAAGTGTCAGGCTTGGACTCACCAGTGAACTTACTCACTCCAGTCGCCAACCTGAAGTTGGGGGGAATCACTGCAGCCCTGATGGCTCTGCTGAAGCACTCCGGACCTGAGACATGCACTCTGCTGCTGGTTGGTAGATCTTTGTCATGACCTTCTCGGTGAGCTCTGTTTCTGTCGACCAAGCCCTAAACAAGAATAGATCTTGCATCAAAGCCTGGCTCTCTGGGGTCGACTGGAATCCCTCGCCCAACACTGTGACGGCGCCTGTCATCATGTTGCCGAGGGACGTATGACCCACTCCTTGGGGGAGGTGTGGGCACTCGACGACGATCATCGCAATCGATTTGGTGATCATACTGCTCACGGTTTCTGTACTGATCTCGTCGATCTCACGTCCTTCATGCCTCGGGGGCGATCTTGGGCTATGAGCCGATTGGACTGTATATGCAACCATAGATCTGTTGTGAATCCTATTCCGCGACTGAGATACTACTGTGTTCTGCTCACCCGGGGCTCGGAGCAAGGCCTGGATCTGCACCAAACCTCGACCAGCTTCTGACTGGGAAGGTTGAATTGACTCCGCTATTCGGGCCGCAGCTGCGAGATTCTAGATTGGAGTTCGGTATACCTAAGTCGGAGGTGGAAAAAGTTGACGTCGACTGGATTCGGGAGCATGCTGCCGAGCACGCTCGTCGAGAGCGCGCTAGAGGTTCTCCAGTCAAGTGCGCTCAGCCAAGTTGGCCAGGCGCGCGTCCTCCAAGGCCTGGGCCTTAGGGGTTTCTCCAACGATAGGAGTGTGAAGTGCATCCATGTTCCGGCAGCGAAGTTCTTCTCTCCGCTGCGAAGAGAGGGGTTCGGGGCGGTACTCTTCATGAACACGCGACGGATCGCCGCCCCATTGCCTCCGTCTTCACGGGTAAAGCCAGGAGGACTGCGTGGTCCATTGACCATCAAACTTCCGCCGCAGGGTCGCTGCTGTCGCACTCGGATGCAGTCTCTACGGAGCCAGTCGACAAATTGAACATGCCGTAGAGGGTCTCGTCGGGCTCGATTGCCGCGACTTGGGGGTGGCCGACTGGCGAGCCACCGCATGCTTCACCCACCGCTGAAGCCTCGATCGACCGGAACGTTTGCTCCGGCGGGCTGCAGGGAGGGGGGAAGCTACAAGAGCTGACCGATACTGGATCGACGGCTGTCACAGGAGGACGCCACGGACGCACGCGCGAAAGTGCGTTGCCCCGCGGACGGGAGTGCGTCGACGTCGAGTGGAGCCTCCTGAAGCCAAGCGGAGTCGTCGGCGACAAACACGAGCGCGCCAAGACGGATCTCGCGGCCCTCCGCCAAACCTCCGCCTGAAACCATGATGAAGGGGATCAGAAAAATTGCAACTTCTCCAACAAGTCGCTAAGACACCTGCCCTAAGGTGGGTGCCAACTGTCGTGGTTCTAAGTCTGACAGTAGAATGGGGGGTAGGAATATAGAGGTAAGATCTTAGCTATAGAGGGGTTGTACTCAGGACTTTTACGAGTTCAGGCCCTTCTCGGAGGAAGTAACAGCCCTACATCTCAGAGCCCGGAGGCGGTCGACTGGATTATATGCGTGTGTATTACAGAAAGTGCGAACCCCCGTGCCTGTGGAGGGGGGTGGCTTATATAGAGTGCGCCAGGACCCCAGCCAGCCCACGTCATAGAGGGTTTAAGGTACATAAAGATGGGGGCGTTACAGGTAACGCCTGCAATAAAGATACATAATGACCCTCAAAGCTATGACTTAATTCCCGACCGTTGCAGAGTGGAGAGGCTCTAGATCTTCTGGTAGTCGAGTGATTATCTATACGGTCGAATGTCTTCAGGATTGTCGAGTGGAACATAACTTCATGGTCGTGTGGATGATGATTTTTCTTCGAATGCTCCTGGTACCTTCAGGGATGTCCTTGGGAAGGGTATCTTGAACAGATCAATGACTCTACCCTAGGTATATAGCTTCATTATCCACCATCACGGAGGGTAATGGCGGGTACTCCATTTTTTAGTGTTATGGCCATGCCATGTGTCTCGCGTGTGGTGCATCATTACAGATATTGTACTAGCTGTTTTCTTATTTAGAGGAACAAAATATGCAAGGATGAATACTGAACCATCATCAATCTCTTGGTCTGGGAATGAAAACTCCATGTGATGAATTCGACCACGACTTGCCGAGACAGAAACTGGCAAGAAGCAACGGCTTCCCGACATGTACATCAGTTACATCCTGGCCATGGCGACGGAGAAGCCGGAATACCCGGACATGCCCTCATACCTCTGGGAGGAAAACATGACGGAGATCCTGGGCGTGACGGAGGAGTGGCTCGAGGAGCAAAGGCAGCTGTACAGGGAAGTCGTCCTCCGGTCCTAGAGGATCCACGACCACTTCCTGAAGTTCCAGGTCCGGGTCCGCGACGAGTGGCTTCAGAAGGTCTATGTCGAGGTGGACGACGACTACTTCACTGGCAGGGCTGAGTTCCACCAAGAGGCCAAGGCAATGGGAAGAGATGAAGAAGAAGCGGGACCCGGAACTCACATTCAAAGATTACAGCAATGGGGAGCAGGCCTGGCGCTTCCTCGATCCATGAAAGGTTCCTCTGGCTGGTCCATCTATCTATCTATACCAACTGAGTCAATTGCTGCAGCTAATTCTGTTATGGTGAGTTGGCGACCTATGTTATTTAGGACTATATTACTGAACCATCCATGTTCGTCTATGTATCTATGTTATTACTCTCGCCGTTCCTTTATATAAGGTTTGTGATCGATGTTAACATCATGTCCGTGGGGTATTGAAATTGCATAACTATAAGAATTTGGATTAGTAAAACTTGCATTTTTGAATATTATATATTTTTGAATGTCATGGCTTAAATAGTTTCGAAATTCATTGTATGATCCTCAAGCAATAAAACAAGGGCCGATCAGTCCGCTCTTAGGGGACCAAAACACGATGATGAAGTTGAAAATACTGCACCTATAGACCAGGAAAATCAATGCGAGAAAACTGTATATACCTGATGAATCTTGAAGTAGCGAGGAAAATGATTTTAGCCTTGTTTGCAACCATTTACCGATATGGTCTCTTAATACAATCCACCACTTAATTTATCGTGTGTGCGTGTTTCAACCTTCTTTTTCTGGGGGATTCTTGTTTCTCTTTTGAACAAAGGGAGATTGGGTGTCAGGTTCTTCGGTCATTTCAAGGTTCACCGGTGTTGACTGTGTCTTCGGGGCGCTGGTTCTTAGGGGTGCATGCACGGAGAATTTTTGGCTGTCATCAATAAGTTCAGACCGGCTCCGGTATGAGAGTGACGACATCGGCTTGTTCTGACGGCGGCAATGGTCGTCGAGTTGTCTCGCGATCTCGATGTAATTTCTATTACGTTTGGAGTGTTTTGTAGTTCTAATGAATCTTCACTATATATTTGAGTCCTTTTCACACACAAAATTAAGACATCAATATTGTTGTATCCATTTATTTATGCAAAATCAAAAATCTATGACTCGCCAGGACAAAAACGCCGAAGATGCTTACTGAAATGTGGCAACAAGTTGTATCGATTTATGATGTCCTATAAAGTAAGGGGTACTTCCTCCTTTCCGATTTAAAGAGCTCATCACAAAAAACATATATTTTCATTATATTAGGCTCGCTTTGAGTCCAACTGAGTTAAAGTGCTTTGAGTCTCACATCATATTTAATTCAGCGAAATGAGAGGGAGGGTATTAATGGTCATGCAAGCATCTTATTCTACATGCACTATGCAAGTCCAATTAAAGATAGTGTGCGCTTATTGTTTGTGTGAAATATTTTATTGGGCCGTTTTGTATCCATAAAATTCATGTCATCCACTTATCATCTACCTTTGTTGATGAGATTTTAGATTTTAGTCCTCTAAACAAGACGGGGAATGCTACAAGAGAAGAGAAGAATTCTAGGACATCCGCATCAAAGAAAATGCAGCGTGGGCGTGGCAGAAAGAAGACGCAGAGGTTTACTGAGATGCAACAACAACTCAATTGACATGCAGGGTCCAGCTCCTTGGGCATCGAAACATTCATTATTATAGATAAAAAAACACACATGGCACTTTCGTTTTGGCCGAAAAGAGTAAAGAAGAAGAGGAAAGAGAGATAGGTTGGTCCGGTTGGAGCCGTATCCGGTTGGGTTCCTTTGTGGTCAGACTCCTGCTTCCGTACGTCTGTGTAGGGCTTTTGACTGAGCCAGATCGATCCTCCTACCCAATCGACTAATACCTGCAAAATCCACCGGAGTAGAGGAGCAATGGCCGACAGGGATGATTCCGGCGAGGAGGTTGCTGCTCCTCGGCGGCATGCAGCGGTGGAGCCGTCGTCATTGGACACGGCGGGTGCAACCAGCAAGAAGCAACGGCTTTCCCATGAGTACGTGAGTTACATCCTGACCATGCCTATAGAGGAGTGGCTCGAGGAAAAGAGGCTGGCGTACAGGGAACGGGCGGGCCGCGACCAGAGGATCCACGCTGACTGGGTGCAGTTTCAGAACCGGGTCCGTGACGAGTTTCTTGAGAAGGGCTACGTGGAGGTGGACGACGACGACTTCACCAACATCGCCAGGATCGAGGAAGAGGCCAGGGCAAGGTGGGAAGAGCTTAAGAAGAAACCAGACCCGGGTCTCACATTATTCTCGGACTTAGCTGACGCCTATGAGAAGCAGGCGATGCTCTTCCTTGATCAGTGAAGAAACCCTACAATCAGAGTGCTTCAATCCGACTTTCTGAGATGATCGTCTTGTCTGCTTTCTTGGTCCATATCTCTATCTAGCTAGCGATCTACCTACATTAGTGTCTTGTGTTGGTTGCAGCTAAGTTATGTCCATCTATCATATCCATGGCACTGAACCATCCATAATCCATATATCAATTATATAAGAGTTATCTATGTCGCTGAACCATAATCCACGCATGTATCTATCTATGTTATCAGTACTCCAAAAGTAAGGTGTGTTTAGTGATCATTATCTGTTGGTCATGTGATTGTTGCCATTTATTCGTACCAGCTGGTTCCTCAGGAATTGCGGTTAATTCTTTAATTTACACTGCATTTCAAGTTTGCAATGAGTGTTCTTAATTTAGTGCTTTGGTCTATCAAACAATAAAAAACATATTCTAGCGTAATACTCATGCGAAAAGTTTCGCGAAGGAATGACTTCCTGGTATTCTGTGCAAAATAACGAAATCGGTACTCCTAGTATAAAAAATGTTAGTATTCACATGTTTTGGTCTTGCAATTTTGCATTTTTTTTAGAATACCACGGATGTCATTCATTCCCGAAACTTTTCACATGAGGGCAAGCCAATGTATCTAAAAGGGGTTAATTATCCTTTTGCCCTCAGTGGTGTCCATGTACTCAGTTTTGCCCTCAGATGTGAATTGTGCTCAGTTTTGCCCCTAGTCCGTGCGCACCGACTCGTTCCGTGAACTCTGCCGTCTCCGTCAGGTCAACCTTTTGACTCGGCCCTTACAGGTGGGACCAGGCGGCAGAAACGACCAATTTTATTCAGACCGTTGCACGCATGGCTTGTGGGACCCAGCAGAGAGCCGTTGAGCAGAGAGCCGTTGGCGAGTGTGCTATATAAGCGGGCGACAGCGGCAGTGACCACGGCGACAGAGAGCACGGCAGTGACCACGGCGAGAGAGAGAGAGAGCACGGCGGCGGGAAGCTAGCTGTGGAGGGCGCGGCGGTGGGAAGCTAGCAGTGGAGGGTGCGGCGGCGTTGAGATCCCTTCGGCTCCGTGCTCCATGTCTTCCTCAAGCTCCGGCGCCACCTCGCGGATGCAGAGCCGGGCACCTGTGGACATGCATGTCTTCGTCTGTCCATGGTGCCGGGCGGGCGTTGATCGGAAGGTTTCTCAGACACCGAGGAACCAGAATCGTCCGTTCTGCGTGTGCAGTGAGAATGGGGTAAGAATCGGGGCAATTGCACCATTTTCATGGTCGGGATCTTTGAGCAATGGGTTGATCTGTTTGGTGTTCATGCAGGTGACATGCTTCTTTCTTTGGGTCGATGATCTGGCCAAAACTCTGATGAATGAACTGCAAGAAGAGCATGAAGAATGGTTGCGCATGCTGCCACGAACGGCAGTGGCCGCACCACGAGCTCCGGAAGAAGAGATGAAGGGCGAAGCACGCACTGACAGAGAGCTAGCTGTTGAGCTTAGGATGTTGAAGAAGAAGGTTAGGAAGGTTGAATACCAATACCCATTTGCAAATACTTTTGGGCATTTGTAGGTATGGTAATCGCACTGGTTGTAATGTTGAAAATGTATGGAAAGGCATGAATTATGGAGGAATTTGTAATCTTGAAATTGTTTGAGAAATCCACCTAGTTTAAATGTTGGTTAAAGTTGTTTGAATGTTGAAACAAAAAGAGAAGAAGTGACCAACATTTAAATATGTTGGAAAAAAAGAGAAGAAATTAGGAATTCAGAAACTTTTGATCAATGAAATGCAGCTCTCTGCTCTGCCTTTCTGTCCAAAAAAAAGGTTGCTCTTGGGCCAAATTCAGAGCGTAGAGCCAAGTGCAGGCTAGACTAATGGGCTAACTGCATTCAATTAGGCCCATTCGGGGGTTCTCTTGCGTATTTTTCTGTTTTCTATTCTGATTTAATTTAGGCAGTAAATCATACTGCTGGAACTTTTTGTGGAAGCTAATTGAATTATTCCGGAGCCAAACAATTAAGTTTAGAAATTTTTTGGAGCTGTTAATTAATCCAATTCAAATACACCGTGATTTAAATCAAAGACCAAAATGTCATGGAAAATCTGCCTCAGCTCTGGTAGAGGTTTACGCCAGGTGCCAAAATAAATGAACAATTTTTAAGGGCATTACATTGAGAAAAACATAATTTGTCTAAAAAATTGAAGGGTGGAAAATGCACAAAAAATTGGTGTGGCTGGGGACTCGACCCCAGGACCGCATGGGTTTGTGGTGTTTAGGGCTGCGCTGGTAACCGCTAGGACAGATGGCAAGACTTTGACATGGATAGGGAAGGAAGGTATACATAGTGAGATTGTGAATTTTTTTTAAAAAAAATAGTGAGACCGTGAATGTTTGCACACGCATGAGAGTGGTTTTCCATTGTTTTGCACTTAAATTTTGGAGGGTTGGAAGGTTGAAAATATATGTTGCACTACCACATGATTTTGGTCAGAGTGGCACTTGGTTTAGGGTTACAGTGGCACTTGGTTTAGGATTTAAAGGGAATAAATTTGCATGTTAGTTCATGACTTTTTGTTTGAATGAAACAGAGGGCTTCTCACCCCCTTCGATTTTCATTAATGAAAACCATAAGTTCTCGAACTTCATGACTTGTTTAGGGAAGAAATGATATGTTTGGGCACTGACATTTTTTAACACACATAATAAAGCTTAATAACTTACATAAGATGGAACACACCGTACCATTGCAATAACTTAGATAAGTTCACGGACAGTTCACACACACATGACGAAACATGACATGACATGACACGACATAGAAAAGCAACAAAATAAAAAATGAAACATGACGAGCTTGACTCCCGGCTTGAACATCTTCATCTTGACCTTCTTCTTCCACCTTGGCCGCGCGCGCCCCTTCAACACCGTCTTCATCTTCACACCTCCTCCTCGTCGTCGAAGGGAAGGGAGTGCCTCTGGCCTGGAGCGGGGAAGATGCGCTCGTAGTTGGTGTAGATGTTGTAGACGGTGAAGAAGATGGCCTCGCAGCCGCACCAAAAGACTTGGCCGAGGAGCTCGCGCCCGTCAAACGGGTTGGTGAAGGTGACTGTGAGCAGTAGGAGGATGCCGCCGCGGTCACGAACCTCGTTGAGGGTGAACATCCTCGGCGAGCCCCATGGGAGGTGGGCATAGCCGGCTCTGAGGAAGGCGCGGGTGAGTTCAACGGAACCCCTCCACCTTGAAATAGCCCACACACGGAGCTCCCTCTCCAAGAGCACGCCCGGTGGGTAGCGCTGCTGGGGAACGTAGTAATTTCAAAAATTTCCTACGCACACGCAAGATCATGGTGATGCATAGCAACGAGAGGGGAGAGTGTTGTCCACGTACCCTCGTAGACCGAAAGCGGAAGCGTTATATCAACGCGGTTGATGTAGTCGTACGTCTTCACGATCCGACCGATCCAACCACCGAAACTACGGCACCTCCGAGTTCTAGCACACGTTCAGCTCGATGACGATCCCCGGACTCCCATCCAGCAAAGTGTTGGGGAAGAGTTCCGTCAGCACGACGGCGTGGTGACGATCTTGATGTTCTACCGTCGTAGGGCTTCGCCTAAGCACCGCTACAATATTATCGAGGATTATGGTGGAAGGGGGCATCGCACACGGCTAAGAGAACGATCATGAAGATAAACTTGTGTGTCTATGGGGTGCCCCCTGCCCCCGTATATAAAGGAGTGGAGGAGGGGAGGGCCGGCCCTCTCTATGGCGCGCCCTAGGGGAGTCCTACTCCCACCGGGAGTAGGATTCCCCCTTTCCTAGTCCAACTAGGAGTCCTTCCAAGTATTAGGAGTAGGAGACAAGGAAGGGGAAGAGGGAAGAGAAGGAAGGAGGGGGCGCAGCCCCTCCCCCTAGTCCAATTCCGACTAGGCCTTGGGGAGGGGCGCGGCCTGCCTCTCCCTCTCCCCTAAAGCCCAATAAGGCCCATATACTTCTTCTCCCGTATTCCCGTAACTCCCCGGTACTCCAAAAAATACCCGAACCACTCGGAACCTTTCCGATGTCCGAATATAGTCGTCCAATATATCGATCTTTACGTCTCGACCATTTCGAGACTCCTCGTCATGTCCCCGATCTAATCCGGGACTCCGAACTCCTTCGGTACATGAAAACTCATAAACTCATA
Source organism: Triticum dicoccoides (assembly GCF_002162155.2). NCBI lineage: Eukaryota > Viridiplantae > Streptophyta > Magnoliopsida > Poales > Poaceae > Triticum > Triticum dicoccoides. The sequence continues at coordinate 764,363,733 of NC_041384.1, read as the reverse complement.
ATATAACTGTCATCGAAACCTTAAGCATGCGGACCCTACGGGTTCGAGAACAATGTAGACATGACCGAGACACGTCTCCGGTCAATAACCAATAGCGGAACCTGGATGCTCATATTGGCTCCCACATATTCTACGAAGTGTTGGGGAACGTAGCAGAAATTCAAAATTTTCCTACGCGTCACCAAGATCTATCTATGGAGAAACCAGCTACGAGTAGAAGGAGAGTGCATCTACATACCCTTGTAGATCGCTAAGCGGAAGCGTTCAATTGAACGGGGTTGATGGAGTCGTACTCGTCGTGATTCAGATCACCGATGATCTAGTGCCGAACAGACAGCACCTCCGCGTTCAACACACGTATAGCCCGGTGACGTCTCCCACGCCTTGATCCAGCAAGGAGAGAGGGAGAGGTTGAGGAAGACTCCATCCAACAGCAGCACAACGGCGTGGTGGTGGTGGAGGAGCGTGGCAATCCCGCAGGGCTTCGCCAAGCACCATGGGAGAGGAGGAGGAGGAGAGGCAGGGCTGCACCAACGAGAGGAGAAGTTCTCATGTGTTATGGGCAGCCCCAGGCCTCTATTTATATAGGGGAGAAGGGGGCTGCGCCCCCTTTAGGGTTTCCCACCCCCTAGGGGCGGCGGCCAGCCCTAGATGGCAAAGGGGGTGGCGGCCAAGAGGGGAGAGGAGAGGGAGGCGCACCAATATGGGCCTTAAGGCCCATCTGGACTAGGGTTTGCCCCCTCCCACTCTCTCTTGCGCCATGCACCCTTGTGGGGGGCGCACCAGCCCTCCTAGGGGCTGGTCCCCTCCCACACTTGGCCCACGCAACCTGCTGGGGCAGGTGGCCCCACTTGATGGACCCCCGGGACCCTCCCGGTGGTCCCGGTACAATACCGATATCGCCCGAAACTTTTCCGGTGACCAAAACAGGACTTCCCATATATAAATCTTTACCTCCGGACCATTCCGGAACTCCTCGTGACGTCCGGGATCTCATCCAGGACTCCGAACAACATTCTGTAACCACATACAAACTTCCTTTATAACCCTAGCATCATCGAACCTTAAGTGTGTAGACCCTACGGGTTCGGGAGACATGCAGACATGACCGAGACGTTCTCCGGTCAATAACCAACAGCGGGATCTGGATACCCATGTTGGCTCCCACATGTTCCACGATGATCTCATCGGATGAACCACGATGTCAAGGACTTAATCAATCCCGTATTCAATTCCCTTTGTCTAGCGGTATTTTACTTGCCCGAGATTCGATCGTCGGTATACCGATACCTTGTTCAATCTCGTTACCGGCAAGTCTCTTTACTCGTTCCGTAACACATCATCCCGTGATCAACCCCTTGGTCACATTGTGCACATTATGATGATGTCCTACCGAGTGGGCCCAGAGATACCTCTCCGTTTACACGGAGTGACAAATCCCAGTCTCGATTCGTGCCAACCCAACAGACACTTTCGGAGATACCTGTAATGCACCTTTATAGCCACCCAGTTACGTTGTGACGTTTGGTACACCCAAAGCATTCCTACGGTATCCGGGAGTTGCACAATCTCATGGTCTAAGGAAAAAATACTTGACATTAGAAAAGCTTTAGCATACGAACTACACGATCTTTGTGCTAGGCTTAGGATTGGGTCTTGTCCATCACATCATTCTCCTAATGATGTGATCCCGTTATCAACGACATCCAATGTCCATAGCCAGGAAATCATGACTATCTGTTGATCACAACGAGCTAGTCAACTAGAGGCTCACTAGGGACATATTGTGGTCTATGTATTCACACGTGTATTACAATTTCCGAATAATACAGTTATAGCATGAATAAAAGACTATTATCATGAACAAAGAAATATAATAATAACACTTTTATTATTGCCTCTAGGGCATATTTCCAACAGTCTCCCACTTGCACTAGAGTCAATAATCTAGTTCACATCACCATGTGATTAACACTGACAGGTCACATCACCATGTGACCAACATCCAAAGAGTTTACTAGTGTCACTAAACTAGTTCACATCATCATGTGATCAAGACTCAATGAGACCTGGGGTTTGGTCATGTTCTGCTTGTGAGAGAGGTTTTAGTCAACGGGTCTGAACCTTTCAGATCCGTGTGTGCTTTACAAATCTCTATGTCATCTCCTAGATGTAGCTTCCACGTTCTATTTGGAGCTATTCCAAATAACTGTTCTACTTGGAGCTATTCTAAATTGGTGCTCCATTATACATATCCGGTATCTCTACTCAGAGCTATCCGGATAGGTGTCAAGCTTGCATCGTCGTAACCTTTACGACGAACTCTTTTACCACCTCCATAATCGAGAAAATTCCTTAGTCCACTAGTTACTAAGGATAACTTTGACCGCTGTCCTGTGATCCATTCATGGATCACTCTTGTACCCCTTGACTGACTCATGGCAAGGCACACTTCAGGTGCGGTACACAGCATAGCATACTGAAGAGCCTACGTCTTAAGCATAGGGGATGACCTTCGTCCTTTCTCTCTATTCTGCCGTGGTCGAGCTTTAAGTCTTAATTTCGTACCTTACAACTCAGGCAAGAACTCCTTCTTTGACTGGTCCATCTTGAACACCTTCAAGATCATGTCAAGGTATGTGCTCATTTGAAAGTACCATTAAGCGTTTTGATCTATCCTTATAGATCTTGATGCTCAATGCTCAAGCAGCTTAATCCAGGCTTTCCATTGAAAAACACTTTCAAAATAACCCTATATGCTTTCCAGAAATTCTACGTCATTTCTGATTAACAATATGTCAACAACATATACTCATCAGAAATTCTATAGTGCTCCCACTCACTTCTTTGGAAATACAAGTTTCTCATAAACTTTGTACAAACCCAAAATCTTTGATCATCATCAAAGCATACATTCCAACTCCGAGATGCTCACTCCAGTCCTTAGAAGGATCGCTGGAGCTAGCATACCTTTTAGCATCCTTAGGATCGACAAAAACTTTCTGATTGTATTACATACAACCTTTCCTTACGAAAACTGGTAAGGAAACTCGTTTTGACATTCGTCTGCCAGATTTCATAAATGCAGCTAATGCTAACATGATTTCGACGGACTTAAGCATCGCTACGGATGAGAAAATCTCATCGTAGTCAACTCCTTGAACTTGTGAAAAACTTTTCGCCACAAGTCGAGCTTCATGGACGGTGACATTACCATCCACGTCCGTCTTCTTCTTAAAATCCATTTATCTCAATGGCTTGCCGATCATCGGGCAAGTCCACCAAAGTCCATGCTTTGTTCTGATATATGGATCCTATCTCGGATTTCATGGCTCCTAACCATTTGTCGGAATTTGGGCCCACCATCGCTTCTCCATAGCTCGTAGGTTCATTGTTGTCTAGCAACATGACTTTCAAGACAGGATCACCTTACCACTCCGAAGTAGTACATGTCCTTGTCGTCCTACGAGGTTCGGTAGTGACTTGATCCGAAGTTTCATGATCAATATCATAAGCTTCCACTTCAATTGGTGTAGGTGCCACAGGAACAACTTCCTGTGCCCTGCCACACACTAGTTGAAGAGACGGTTCAATAACCTCATCAGGTCTCCACCATCCTCCCACTCAACTCTTTCGAGAGAAACCTTTCCTCGAGAAAGGACCCGATTCAAGAAACAATCCATATTGCTTTCGGATCTGAATTAGGAGGTATACCCAACTGTTTTGGGTGTCCTATGAAGATGCATTTTATCCGCTTTGGGTTCGAGCTTAATCCTGAAACTTTTTCACATAAGCGTCGCAGCCCCAAACCTTTAAGAAACGACAACTTAGGTTTCTCTAAACCTTAATTCATACGGTGTCATCTCATCGGAATTACGTGGTGCCCTATTTAAAGTGAATGTGGTTGTCTTTAATGCCTAACCCATGAACAATAGTGGTAATTCGATAAGAGACATCATGGTACGCACCATATCCAATAGGGTGCAACTATGATGTTCGGACACATCATCACACTATGGTGTTCCAGGCGGTATTAATTGCGAAACAATTTCCACAATGTCTTAATTGTGTGCCAAAACTCGTAACTCAGATATTCATCTCTATGATCATATCATAGACATTCTATCCTCTTGTCACAATGATCTTCTACTTCACTCTGAAATTACTTGAACCATTCAATAATTCAGACTTGTGTTTCATCAAGTAAATATACTCAACATTTACTCGAATCATCTGTGAAGTAAGAACATAATGATATTCACTGCATGCCTCAGCACTCATTCGACTGCACACATCAAAATGTGTTACTTCCAACAAGTTGCTATCTTGTTCCATCTTACTGAAAATGAGGCTTTTCAGTCATCTTGCCCATGTGGTATGATTTGCATATCTCAAGTGATTCAAAATCAAGTGAGTCCGAACGATCCATTTGCATGGAGTTTCTTCATGCATATACACCAATAGACATGGTTCGCATGTCTCAAACTTTTCAAAAACGAGTGAGTCCAAAGATCCATCAACATGGAGCTTCTTCATGCGTTTTATACCAATATGACTTACATGGCAGTGCCACAAGCAAGTGGTACTATCATTACTATCTTATATCTTTTGGCATGAAAATGTGTATCACTACGATCAAGATTCAATAAACCATTCATATAGGTGCAAGAGCACTTATTCAGGTTTAATACTAATCTTGATGGTAGAGGGAGCGTGCGATGTTAGATCACATCAAACTTGGAAACACTTCCAACACATATCGTCAGCTCACCTTTAGCTAGTCTCCGTTTCATTCCGTAACTTTTATTTCGAGTTACTAACACTTAGCAACCGAACCGGTATCTGATACCCTGGTGCTACTAGGAGTACTAGTAAAGTATATATTAACATAATGTATATCCAATATACTTCTATCGACCTTGCCAGCCTTCTCATCCACCAAGTATCTAGGGTAATCTTGCTCCAGTGGTTGTTCCCCTTATTACAGAAGCACTTAGTCTCGGGTTTGGGTTCAACCTCGGGTTTCTTCATTGGTGCAGCAGCTGATTTGCCGTTTCATGAAGTATCCCTTCGTTCCCTTGCCCTTCTTGAAACCAGTGGTTTCATCAACCATCAACAATTGATGCTCCTTCTTGATTTCTACTTTCGCGATGTCAAACAACGCGAATACCTCAAGGATCATCATCTCTATCCTTGATATGTTATAGTTCATCACGAAGCTCTAGCAGCTTGGTGGCAATGACTTTTGGGGAAACATCACTATCTCATCTGGAAGATCAACTCCCACTCGATTCAAGTGATTGTTGCACTCAGACAATTTGAGGACAAGCTCAACGATTGAGCTTTTCTCCCTTAGTTTGCAGGCTAAGAAAATCGTCGGAGGTCTCATACCTCTTGACGTGGGCACGAGCCTGAAATCCCAATTTCAGCCCTCGAAACATCTCATATGTTCCACGACGTTTCGAAAACGTCTTTGGTGCCTCTACTTAAACCATTTAATTGAACTATCACGTAGTTATCAAAACGTGTATGTTCGATGTTCGAAACATCCACAAACGACATTTGGGGTTCAGCACACTGAGCAGTGCATTAAGGACATAAGCTTTCTACTGATCGCATAATCGCTACTATCAACTTTCAACTATAATTTTCTCTAGGAACATATCTAAACAGTAGAACTATAGCGCGAGCTACGACATAATTTGCAAAAGGTCTTTTGACTATGTTCAGGATAATTAAGTTCATCTTATGAACTCCCACTCAGATAGACATCCCTCTAGTCATCTAAGTGATTACATGATCCGAGTCAACTAGGCCGTGTCCGATCATCACGTGAGACGGACTAGTTAACGTCGGTGAACATCTTCATGTTGATCGTATCTACTATACGACTCATGCTCGACCTTTCGGTCTCCGTGTTCCGAGGCCATGTCTGCACATGCTAGGCTCGTCAAGTTAACCCTAAGTGTTTTCGTTGTGTAAAACTGTCTTACACCCGTTGTATGTGAACGTAAGAATCCATCACACCCGATCATCACGTGGTGCTTAGAAGCGACGAACTGTAGCAACGGTGCACAGTTAGGGGAGAACACTTCTTGAAATTTTGTAAGGGATCATCTTATTTACTACCGTCGTCCTAAGTAAACAAGATGCATAAACATGATAAACATCACATGCAATCAAATAGAGTAGTGACATGATATGGCCAATATCATATAGCTCCTTTGATCTTCATCTTCGGGGCTCCATGATCATCTTGTCACCGGCTTGACACCATGATCTCCATCATCATGATCTCCGTCATCGTGTCTTCATGAAGTTGTCACGCCAACGACTACTTCTACTTCTATGACTAACGCGTTTAGCAATAAAGTAAAGTAGTTTACATGGCGTTCTTCAATGACACGCAGGTCATACAAAAAATAAAGACAACTCCTATGGCTCCTGCCGGTTGTCATACTCATCGACATGCAAGTCGTGAATCCTATTACAAGAACATGATCAATCTCATACATCACATATATCATTCATCACATCTTTTTGGCCATATCACATCACATAGCATACCCTGCAAAAACAAGTTAGACGTCCTCTAATTGTTGTTGCATGTTTTACGTGGCTGCTATGGGTTTCTAGCAAGAACGTTTCTTACCTACGCAAGACCACAACGTGATATGCCAATTTGCTATTTACCCTTCATAAGGACCCTTTTCATCGAATCCGTTCCGACTAAAGTGGGAGAGACTGGCACCCGCTAGCCACCTTATGCACCAAGTGCATGTCAATCGGTGGAACCTGTCTCACGTAAGAGTACGTGTAAGGTCGGTCCGGGCCGCTTCATCCCACAATACTGCCGAAACAAGATTGGACTAGTAACGGTAAGCATATTGAACAAAATGAACGCCCACAACTACTTTGTGTTCTACTCGTGCAAATAATCTACGCAATAGACCTAGCTCATGATGCCACTGTTGGGGAACGTAGCAGAAATTCAAAATTTTCCTACGCGTCACCAAGATCTATCTATGGAGAAACCAGCTACGAGTAGAAGGAGAGTGCATCTACATACCCTTGTAGATCGCTAAGCGGAAGCGTTCAATTGAACGGGGTTGATGGAGTCGTACTCGTCGTGATTCAGATCACCGATGATCTAGTGCCGAACGGACAGCACCTCCGCGTTCAACACACTACAGCCCGGTGACGTCTCCCACGCCTTGATCCAGCAAGGAGAGAGGGAGAGGTTGAGGAAGACTCCATCCAACAGCAGCACAACGGCGTGGTGGTGGTGGAGGAGCGTGGCAATCCCGCAGGGCTTCGCCAAGCACCATGGGAGAGGAGGAGGAGGAGAGGCAGGGCTGCACCAACAAGAGGAGAAGTTCTCATGTGTTATGGGCAGCCCCAGGCCTCTATTTATATAGGGGAGAAGGGGGCTGCGCCCCCTTTAGGGTTTCCCACCCCCTAGGGGCGGCGGCCAGCCCTAGATGGCAAAGGGGGTGGCGGCCAAGAGGGGAGAGGAGAGGGAGGCGCACCAATATGGGCCTTAAGGCCCATCTGGACTAGGGTTTGCCCCCTCCCACTCTCTCTTGCGCCATGCACCCTTGTGGGGGGCGCACCAGCCCTCCTAGGGGCTGGTCCCCTCCCACACTTGGCCCACGCAACCTGCTGGGGCAGGTGGCCCCACTTGGTGGACCCCCGGGACCCTCCCGGTGGTCCCGGTACAATACCGATATCGCCCGAAACTTTTCCGGTGACCAAAACAGGACTTCCCATATATAAATCTTTACCTCCGGACCATTCCGGAACTCCTCGTGACGTCCGGGATCTCATCCAGGACTCCGAACAACATTCTGTAACCACATACAAACTTCCTTTATAACCCTAGCATCATCGAACCTTAAGTGTGTAGACCCTACGGGTTCGGGAGACATGCAGACATGACCGAGACGTTCTCCGGTCAATAACCAACAGCGGGATCTGGATACCCATGTTGGCTCCCACATGTTCCACGATGATCTCATCGGATGAACCACGATGTCAAGGACTTAATCAATCCCGTATTCAATTCCCTTTGTCTAGCGGTATTTTACTTGCCCGAGATTCGATCGTCGGTATACCGATACCTTGTTCAATCTCGTTACCGGCAAGTCTCTTTACTCGTTCCGTAACACATCATCCCGTGATCAACCCCTTGGTCACATTGTGCACATTATGATGATGTCCTACCGAGTGGGCCCAGAGATACCTCTCCGTTTACACGGAGTGACAAATCCCAGTCTCGATTCGTGCCAACCCAACAGACACTTTCGGAGATACCTGTAATGCACCTTTATAGCCACCCAGTTACGTTGTGACGTTTGTTACACCCAAAGCATTCCTACGGTATCCGGGAGTTGCACAATCTCATGGTCTAAGGAAAAAATACTTGACATTAGAAAAGCTTTAGCATACGAACTACACGATCTTTGTGCTAGGCTTAGGATTGGGTCTTGTCCATCACATCATTCTCCTAATGATGTGATCCCGTTATCAACGACATCCAATGTCCATAGCCAGGAAATCATGACTATCTGTTGATCACAACGAGCTAGTCAACTAGAGGCTCACTAGGGACATATTGTGGTCTATGTATTCACACGTGTATTACAATTTCCGAATAATACAGTTATAGCATGAATAAAAGACTATTATCATGAATAAAGAAATATAATAATAACACTTTTATTATTGCCTCTAGGGCATATTTCCTACACGAAGATCTTTATCGGTCAGACCGCATAACAACATACGTTGTTCCCTTTGTCATCGGTATGTTACTTGCCCGAGATTCAATCGTCGGTATCTCAATACCTAGTTCAATCTCGTTATCGGCAAGTCTCTTTACTCGTTCCGTAATACATCATCTCGCAACTAACTCATTAGTTGCAATGCTTGCAAGGCTTATGTGATGTGCATTACCGAGAGGGCCCAGAGATACCTCTCCGACAATCGGAGTGACAAATCCTAATCTCGAAATACGCCAACCCAACATGTACCTTTGGAGACACCTGTAGAGCACCTTTAGAATCACCCAGTTACGTTATGACGTTTGGTAGCACACAAAGTGTTCCTCCGCCAAACGGGAGTTGCATAATCTCATAGTCATAGGAACATGTATAAGTCATGAAGAAAGCAATAGCAACATACTAAATGATCGGGTGCTAAGCTAATGGAATGGGTCATGTCAATCAGATCATTCACCAAATGATGTGATCCCGTCAATCAAATAACAACTCTTTGTCCATGGTTAGGAAACATAACCATCTTTGATTAACGAGCTAGTCAAGTAGAGGCATACTAGTGACACTCTGTTTGTCTATTTATTCACACATGTATTATGTTTCCGGTTATTACAATTATAGCATGAATAATAAACATTTATCATGAAAGAAGGAAATAAATAATCACTTTATTATTGCCTCTAGGGCATATTTCCTTCAGTCTCCCACTTGCACTAGAGTCAATAATCTAGATCACATCACCATGTGATTAACATCGATAGTTCACATCATCATGTGATTAACACCCATAGTTCACATCGCCATGTGACCAACACCCAAAGGGTTTACTAGATTCAGTAATCTAGTTCACATCGCTTATGTGATTAACACCCAAAGAGTACTAAGGTGTGATCATGTTTTGCTTGTGAGAGAAGTTTAGTCAACGGGTCTGCCATATTCACATCCGTATGTATTTTACAAATTTCTATGTCAACAATGCTCTGCACGGAGCTACCCTTAGCTAATTGCTCCCACTTTCAATATGTATCCAGATTGAGACTTAGAGTCATCTAGATCAGTGTCAAAATTTGCATCGACGTAACCCTTTACGACGAACCCTTTTTGTCACGTCCATAATTGAGAAACATATCCTTATTCCACTAAGGATAATTTTGACCGATGTCCAGCGATCTACTCCTAGATCACTATTGTACTCCCTTGCCAAAATCAGTGTAGGGTATACAATAGATCTGGTACACAGCATGGCATACTTTATAGAACCTATGGCCAAGGCATAGGGAATGACTTTCATTCTCTTTCTATCTTCTGTCGTGGTCGTGTTTTGAGTCTTACTCAATTTCACACCTTGTAACACAGGCAAGAACTCTTTCTTTGACTGTTTCATTTTGAACTACTTCAAAATCTTGTCAAGGTATGTACTCATTGAAAAAACTTATCAAGCGTTTTGATCTATCTCTATAGATCTTGATGCTCAATATGTAAGTAGCTTCACCGAGGTCTTTCTTTGAAAAACTCCTTTCAAATACTCCTTTATGCTTTGCAGAATAATTCTACATTATTTCCGATCAACAATATGTCATTCACATATACTTATCAGAAATGTTGTAGTGCTCCCACTCACTTTCTTGTGAATACAGGCTTCACCGCAAGTCTGCATAAAACTATATGCTTTGATCAACTTATCAAAGCGTGTATTCCAACTCCGAGATGCTTGCACCAGTCCATAGATGAATCGCAGGAGCTTGCATATTTTGTTAGCACCTTTAGGATTGACAAAACCTTCTAGTTGCATCAAATACAACTCTTCTTTAATAAATCCATTAAGGAATGCAGTTTTGTTTATCCATTTGCCAGATTTCATAAAATGCGGCAATTGCTAACATGATTCGGACAGACTTAAGCATAGATACGAGTGAGAAACTCTCATCGTAGTCAACACCTTTAAACTTGTCGAAAAAAATTGCGACAATTCTAGCTTTGTAGATATTAACACTACTATCAGCGTTCGTCTTCCTCTTGAAGATCCATTTATTTTCTATGGCTTGCCGATCAATGGGCAAGTCAACCAAAGTCTACACTTTGTTCTCATACATGGATCCCATCTCAGATTTCATGGCCTCAAGCCATTTTGCGGAATCTGGGCTCATCATCGCTTCATCATAGTTCGCAAGTTCGTCATGGTCTAGTAACATGACTTCCAGAACAGGATTACCGTACCACTCTGGTGCGGATCTCACTCTGGTTTACCTACGAGATTCGGTAGTAACTTGATCTGAAGTTACATGATCATCATCATTAGCTTCCTCACTAATTGGTGTAGTAGTCACAAGAATAGATTTCTGTGATGAACTACTTTCCAATAAGGGAGATGGTACAATTACCTTATCAAGTTTTCTATTTTCCTCCCACTCACTTCTTTCGAGAGAAACTCCTTCTCTAGAAAGTATCCATTCTCAGCAACGAATGTCTTGCCTTCGGATCTGTGATAGAAGGTGTACCCAACAGTCTCCTTTGGGTGTCCTATGAAGACATATTTCTCCGATTTGGGTTTGTGCTTATCAGGATGAAACTTTTTCATATAAGCATCACAACCCCAAACATTAAGAAACGACAACTTTGGTTTCTTGCCAAACCACAGTTCAGATTGTGTCGTCTCAACGGACTTAGATGGTGCCCCTTTTTAACGTGAATGCAGCTGTCTTTAATGCATAACCTCAAAAACGATAGTGGTAAATTGGTAAGAAACATCATAGATTTGCACTATATCTAATAAAGTACGGCTATGACGTTAGGACACACCATTATGCTGTGGTGTTCCAGGTGGCACGAATTTGTGAAACTATTCCACATTATTTTAATTGAAGACCAAACTCGTAACTCAAATATTTGTCTCTGCGATCAGATCGTAGAAACCTTATTTTCTTGTCACGATGATTTTCCACTTCACTCTGAAATTCTTTGAACTTTTCAAATGTTTCAGACTTATGTTTCATCAAGTAGATATACCCATATCTGCTCAAATCATCTGTGAAGGTCAGAAAATAATGATACCCGCTGCAAGCCTTGATATTCATCGGACCACATACATCAGTATGTATGATATCCAACAAATCTGTTGCTTGCTCCATTGTTCCGGAGAACGGCGTTTTAGTCATCTTGCCCAAGAGACATGGTTCGCAAGCATCAAGTGATTCATAATCAAGTGATTTCAAAATCCCATCAGCATGGAGTTTCTTCATGCGCTTTACACCAATATGACCTAAACGGTAGTGCCACAAACAAGTTGCACTATCATTATTGACTTTGCATCTTTTGGCTTCAATATTATGAATATGTGTATCATTACAATCGAGATCCAACAAACCATTTTCGTCGGTGTGTACGACCATAGAAGGTTTTATTCATGTAAATAGAACAACAATTGTTCTCTAACTTAAATGAATAACCGTATTACAATAAACATGATCAAATCATATTTATGCTCAACGCAAACACCAAATAACACTTATTTAGGTTCAACATTAATCCCGAAAGTATAGGGAGTGTGCGATGATGATCATATCAATCTTGGAACCACTTCCAATACACATCGTCACTTCACCCTTAACTAGTCTCTGTTAATTCTGCAACTCCCGTTTCGAGTTACTAATCTTAGCAACTGAACTAGTACCAAATACTGAGGGGTTGCTATGAACACTAGTAAAGTACACATCAATAACATGTATATCAAATATACCTTTGTTTACTTTGCCATCCTTTCTTATCCACCAAATACTTGGGGTAGTTTCGCTTCCAGTGACCAATCCCTTTGCAGTAGAAGCACTTTGTCTCAGGCTTAGGACCAGACTTGGGTTTCTTCACTTGAGCAGCAACTTGCTTGCCGTTCTTCTTGAAGTTCCCCTTCTTCCTTTTGCCCTTTTCTTGAAACTAGTGGTCTTGTCTACCATCAACACTTGATGTTTTTCTTGATTTCTAGCTTCGTCGATTTTAGCATCACGAAGAGCTTGGGAATCGTTTCCGTTATCCCTTGCATACTATAGTTCATCACGAAGTTCTACTAACTTGGCGATGGTGACTAGAGAATTCTGTCAATCACTATCTTATCTGGAAGATTAACTCCCACTTGATTCAAGCGATTGTAGTACCCAGACAATCTGAGTACATGCTCACTGCTTGAGCGATTCTCCTCCATCTTGTAGCTATAGAACTTATTGGAGACTTCATATCTCTCAACTCGGGTATTTGCTTGAAATATTGACTTCAACTCCTGGAACATCTCATATGGTCCATGACGTTATTCTAAGCCGTTAAGCATGGTGCACTAAACTATCAAGTAGTCATCATATTGAGCTAGCCAAACGTTCATAACGTCTGCATCTGCTCCTGCAATAGGTCTGTCACCTAGCGGTGCATCAAGGACATAATTTTTTTGTGCAGCAATGAGGATAAACCTCATATCACGGATCCAATCCGCATCATTGCTACTAACATCTTTCAACATAGTTTTTCTCTAGGAACATATCAAAACAAACATAGGGAAGCAACAACACGAGCTATTGATCTAGAACATAGATATGCTAATACTACCAGGACTAAGTTCATGATAAATTTAAGTTTAATTAATCATATTACTTAAGAACTCCCACTTAGATAGACATCCCTCTAATCATCTAAGTGATCACGTGATCTAAATCACCTAAACCATGTCCGATCATCACGTGAGATGGAGTAGTTTTCAATGGTGAACATCACTATGTTGATCATATCTACTATATGATTCACGCTCGACCTTTCGGTCTCTAGTGTTCCGAGGCCATATCTGCATATGCTAGGCTCGTCAAGTTTAACCTGAGTATTCTGCGTGTGCAAAACTATCTTGCACCCGTTGTAGATGGACGTAGAGCTTATCACACCCGATCATCACGTGGTGTCTGGGCACGACGAACTTTGGCAACGGTGCATACTCAGGGAGAGCACTTATATCTTGAAATTTAGTGAGAGATCATCTTATAAAGCTACCGTCGAAATAAGCAAAATAAGGTGTATACAAGATAAACATCACATGCAATCAAAATATGTGATATGATATGGCCATGATCATCTTGTGCCTTTGATCTCCATCTCCAAAGTACTGTCATGATCTCTATCGTCACCAGCATGACACCATGATCTCCATCATCTTGATCTATATCAATGTGTCGTCACGTGGACGTCTCGCCAACTATTTCTCTTGCAACTATTGCTATCGCATAGCGATAAAGTAAAGCAATTGTTTGGCGCTTGCATCTTATGCAATAGAGAGACGACCATAAGGCGTTTGCCAATTGCCGATAACTTCCACAAAACATGATCATCTCATACAACAACTTATATCTCATCACGTCTTGACCATATCACATCACAACATGCCCTGCAAAAACAAGTTAGACGTCCTCTACTTTGTTTGTTGCAAGTTTTACGTGGCTGCTATGGGCTTAAGCAAGAACCAATCTTACCTACGCATCAAAACCACAACGATAGTTTGTCAAGTTGGTGCTGTTTTAACCTTCGCAAGGACCGGGCGTAGCCACACTCGGTTCAACTAAAGTTGGAGAAACTGACACCCGCTAGTCACCTGTGTGCATAGCACGGCGGTAAAACTAGTCTCGTGTAAGCATACGCGTAATGTCGGTCCGGGCCGCTTCATCCAACAATACCGCCGAACCAAAGTATGACATGCTGGTAAGCAGTATGACTTATATCGCCCACAACTCACTTGTGTTCTACTCGTGCATATAACATCAACACATAAAACCTAGGCTCTGATACCACTGTTGGGAAATGTAGTAATTTCAAAAATTTCCTACGCACACGCAAGATCATGGTGATGCATAGCAACGAGAGGGGAGAGTGTTGTCCACGTACCCTCGTAGACCGAAAGCGGAAGCGTTATATCAACGCGGTTGATGTAGTCGTACGTCTTCACGATCCGACCAATCGAAGCACCGAAACTACGGCATCTCTGAGTTCTAGCACACGTTCAGCTCGATGACGATCCCCGGACTCCGATCCAGCAAAGTGTCGGGGAAGACTTCCGTCAGCACGATCGCGTGGTGACGATCTTGATGTTCTACCGTCGCAGGGCTTCGCCTAAGCACCGCTACAATATTATCGAGGATTATGGTGGAAGGGGGGCATCGCACACAGCTAAGAGAACGATCATGAAGATCAACTTGTGTGTCTATGGGGTGCCCCCTGCCCCCGTGTATAAAGGAGTGGAGGAGGGGAGGGCCGTCCTCTCTATGGAGCGCCCTAGGGGAGTCCTACTCCCATCAGGAGTAGGATTCCCCCTTTCCTAGTCCAACTAGGAGTCCTTCCAAGTATTAGGAGTAGGAGACAAGGAAGGGGAAGAGGGAAGAGAAGGAAGGAGGGGGCGCAGCCCCTCCCCCTAGTCCAATTCCGACTAGGCCTTGGGGAGGGGCGCGGCCTGCCTCTCCCTCTCCCCTAAAGCCCAATAAGGCCCATATACTTCTTCTCCCGTATTCCCATAACTCCCCGGTACTCCGAAAAATACCCGAACCACTCGGAACCTTTCCGATGTCCGAATATAGTCGTCCAATATATTGATCTTTACGTCTCGACCATTTCGAGACTCCTCGGCATGTCCCCGATCTCATCCGGGACCCCGAACTCCTTCGGTACATCAAAACTCATAAACTCATAATATAACTGTCATCGAAACCTTAAGCGTGTGGACCCTACGGGTTCGAGAACAATGTAGACATGACCGAGACACGTCTCCGGTCAATAACCAATAGCGGAACCTGGATGCTCATATTGGCTCCCACATATTCTACAAAGATCTTTATCGGTCAGACCGCATAACAACATACGTTGTTCCCTTTGTCATCGGTATGTTACTTGCCCGAGATTCGATCATCGGTATCTCAATACCTAGTTCAATCTCGTTACCGGCAAGTCTCTTTACTCGTTCCATAATACATCATCTCGCAACTAACTCATTAGTTGCAATGCTTGCAAGGCTTATGTGATGTGCATTACCGAGAGGGCCCAGAGATACCTCTCCGACAATCGGAGTGACAAATCCTAATCTCGAAATACGCCAACCCAACATGTACCTTTGGAGACACCTGTAGAGCACATTTATAATCACCCAGTTACGTTGTGACGTTTGGTAGCACACAAAGTGTTCCTCCGGCAAACGGGAGTTGCATAATCTCATAGTCATAGGAACATGTATAAGTCATGAAGAAAGCAATAGCAACATACTAAACGATCGGGTGCTAAGCTAATGGAATGGGTTATCTCAATCAGATCATTCACCTAATGATGTGATCCCGTTAATCAAATAACAACTCTTTGTCCATGGTTAGGAAACATAACCATCTTTGATTAACGAGCTAGTCAAGTAGAGGCATACTAGTGACACTCTGTTTGTCTATGTATTCACACATATATTATGTTTTCGGTTAACACAATTATAGCATGAATAATAAACATTTATCATGAAATATGGAAATAAATAATAACTTTATTATTGCCTCTAGGACATATTTCCTTCAGTCTCCCACTTGCACTAGAGTCAATAATCTAGATCACATCACCATGTGATTAACATCGATAGTTCACATCATCATGTGATTAACATCCATAGTTCACATCTCCATGTGACCAACACCCAAAGGGTTTACTAGATTCAGTAATCTAGTTCACATCGCTTATGTGATTAACACCCAAAGAGTACTAAGGTGTGATCATGTTTTGCTTGTGAGAGAAGTTTAGTCAACGGGTCTGCCATATTCAGATCCGTGTGTATTTTGCAAATTTCTATGTCAACAATGCTCTGCACGGAGCTAATCTTAGCTAATTGCTCCCACTTTCAATATGTATCCAGATTGACTTAGAGTCATCTAGATCAGTGTCAAAATTTGCATCGACGTAACCCTTTACGATGAACCCTTTTTGTCACGTCCATAATTGAGAAACATATCCTTATTCCACTAAGGATAATTTTGACCGCTGTCAAGTGATCTACTCCTAGATCACTATTGTACTCCCTTTCCAAAATCAGTGTAGGGTATACAATAGATCTGGTACACAGCATGGCATACTTTATAGAACCTATGGCCAAGGCATAGGGAATGACTTTCATTCTCTTTCTATCTTCTGTCGTGGTCGTGTTTTGAGTCTTACTCAATTTCACACGTTGTAACACAGGCAAGAACTCTTTCTTTGACTGTTCCATTTTGAACTACTTCAAAATCTTGTCAAGGTACGTACTCATTGAAAAAACTTATCAAGCATTTTGATCTATCTCTATAGATCTTGATGCTCAATATGTAAGTAGCTTCACCGAGGTCTTTCTTTGAAAAACTCCTTTCAAATACTCCTTTATGCTTTGCAGAATAATTCTACATTATTTCCGATCAACAATATGTCATTCACATATACTTATCAGAAATGTTGTAGTGCTCCCAGTCACTTTCTTGTAAATACAGGCTTCACCGCAAGTCTGTATAAAACTATATGCTTTGATCAACTTGGGTTTGGGAGGGGTTTGGAGCAGCCAAAGCTATGTTTGACCATATTTCAAATGAGCATAATAAATTAAATAAAAATCAGAAAAATAAAAAACCTGTGCACGTAGTCTTCTTATGTCATATACTAACGATTTAAGTTGATAAACAAGCTTTACATACATTTAAATGATAAGATCATGTGTATTGTATTATATCTTGAGTATCTCAAACTCTCTTGTATGAAGTGAAGAGAAGTGTTTTGGGGAAATGAACATGAAAATTTCAAAAAACTAACCACGGCTTCATTTTGGAGTGACTAAGAAGGATCCAGGCTTAGTTTTTCAGTTTGATGTTTTACACTTGTTTAAATCTTGGTCAAAGTTAAGTTTGACCAGAATTCAAATGAGCAAAACAAATTAAAAAATCAAAAAAATGGAAAAACCAGCGCACATAGTCTGTACATATAGAATATATGTGTAGGAAAGTTATTTGGCTGATTTAGACAAGGTCGAATTTTTTTTTGCTTAGAAATGAGGTCATTTACCCTACCTTTGGACCCCTCTTTTTAGCACATTTTTCATGAAAATTTCAAAAAGCTCACCATAACTTAATTTTGGATTGACTAAGAAGTATCCAGGCTTAGTTTTTCGTTTCGACGTTTTAGACTTGTTTAAATCTTGGTCAAAGTTAGGTTTGACCAGAATTTAAATGAGCAAACCAAAATTCAAAAAAATCAAAAAAGGAAAAACCATGTGCTCATTCAAACATCATCCAACAGATATTTAAACATCATGCCAAACATACTTCTAACATAGGTCCAACATCATCCAACAGAAATACAACATGTCAAGTGATAAATGTTTCATAATACAACATCATCCTTTATTCATAATGTTTCATAATTATTCATAGATAGCGTTGGGGCTTCTGTCTGTTCCTTGAGCTTCTTGCCATCACTTTGCTCCTCGTGCACCTTGTGCTCTTTGTTTCTTCTCTTCTTCTCTTGGTTGTCGGTACCTTGCACGTCTTCTTCAAACCTACCATAGAGCTGTGCAAAACATAAATGGTAATGAGATCATGTCAAGTGATAGATGTACAGTAGTATTTGACCCTTGCAAGATTTACATACCTAGCAGAACTCACAACAACAGAAGGTTGGTCACCATTTGGAGCCTCACTTGGATCATCATTTGGAGCCTCACTTGGATCACCATGACCACCATTTAGAGCCTCACTTGGATCACCATTTGGAGCCTCACTTGAATCATTATTTGGAGGATATTTTGGATCATCGTCAAAATCATGCGGCTGTTGACCATCATCATTTGGAACCTCGTCAAAATCCTCATCTGATGCAACCGGCTGTTGACCATCATTTTCATCATCTGTTGAGGCAACCGGCTGCTGACCAACATTTTCATCGAAGCCTTCATCGAAACTCTCTCCAAACGCTGGATCTACTGTGTTATCACAATACTTACCAAAATGACTAGACCCACCACACCTTGTGCACTTACGCTTCCTCGCTCCAAGTCCAGCTCCTTCGCTGCGAGGTCTGATTCGACTCTTCCTTGGTCTACCTGCTGCTCTCTTCAGAATTGGAGCGCAAAGCTTGAATCCAGGGTCCACCATGTCCCATTGTTGTTTTCCCTCCATAGCAGGCAAGGCATAAGCATATGTGGCTTTGAACCATGCAACAGAGTAGTAATCATGCACATACTATTGTATGTTCCCTGACCTGGGAGAGAAGTGATGAAAAACAAGGCATGAATGCATGGCAACCCAGTTATCTGCCATTGCCTACAACTGCAAGTTCTAGCTTCTAAATCCACTGGATATCTCCATTCCCTCTTCTCTTTATCCAAATATGATATCTCTGCTGTGGTACCCGAGCAAAGAGTCATGTTCATTTCCAAGCCTGTTGTCTTCTGCTTCAGTTCATTCATCACGGCAGGGATGATAATGTGGCCCATGAATTTTGCCTCGGCTATTCCTGCACGATAATGAAATTTCTGCATGTATTCTATCCTTATCTTGTAAAGCAAATCCACCACATAATGACCCTTTAGTTTCCGGATCGTTGAGTTGAAAGACTCTGCTAGATTATTGTGCACATAGTCAACTTTGCTCACTTCACTGAATTGGCTTCTGGCCCATAACTTGGAGTGGTGTGTTTCCAAGTATTCTTTCACTTTGGGATTCATGTATAACTGCCTCAAGTGGTAGTTGTGCTTCTTCACACTGCATGTCAAAGATGCTGGCCATAAATTGTCGGTATACACCTTTCCTTTGAATTTCTTCATGAAATTTGCAGCAAGGTGACGCATGCATTCCCTATGCTCTACTCCAGGGAACACATTGTCCACGGCCACTTCTAAACCTTTGCAGGCATCTGTATGAATGACCAACCCATTGGGATGTGCAATAGCTCGGCGGAGATTATGCAAAAACCAAGTCCAGCTCTCCTCAGACTCTGTCTCCAGCACACCATAGGCAACTGGAAATACAAAACTATGTGCATCAACTACACAAGCTGCTACTAACTGTCCTTTAAACCTCCCTGTGAGAAAAGTGGCATCAACAGCCAAATAAGGCCTGCAGCCTGCCAAAAAAACCCGGCGACAAGCCTCAAAGCAGACAAAAACCCTCCTAAAGCATTCCTTGGTCTTTGTCACTCCCCTGGATGTGTACTCCACGGTGTGGTGATCAATATCTACAATACTACCTGGGCTTGTCCTCTCCACTTCACCTTTGAATGAATACAACAATTGAAAAATTTCCTGCCAGATACCATAAATAGAATCCATAGCATGTTGTTTACCATTGAACAACCTCATGTATGGTAAATCTATCTTGAACTTATCTTTGATGTTCTTCTGCAATTCCTTTGGACCCACTTGCTGGTTTTCTTTCACCCACTTCTTTACTTCTTCTGCCACCCACCTTGACTTGGCTCTACTGATTGTATCCTTCCTAAGGGTTGATTCCTGGCATGTGTGCTTAAAAGGGTTCACTTTGATCTGAACATTAGTGCTATTCCGCATTTTAGATGCAAGCAGCCTCCATGGACAACCTTCAGTCGGACAGTGCACTCTGTAACGTACTTGATCACTCTTGTCAACTTTGAAAGTACGTTCTACCTTGATGCAGTATGTCACAAGTGCATTTCTACACTCATTCATGGATGCAAAAACTGTACCTTCTTCCATATGAGGGTTCAAAGGGTCCCATTCAACAGCTGCAAGGTCTTCGTCCTCACCCATCGCGTCGTCATCCACACGGACTGCATTGTGAGCCTCATCTTGATTTTCAGTCCAAGGTGCCCGTCGTAAATTCCGAATAACATCAGAATATAGCTTCTCTTCATCAACCCCAGAATTGTAGCCATCAAGCTCCACTTCAAGGGGGGGGGCTCTACTGTTGTTGCCCACACTTGTCTAGCCACCACGTCGCCGTGCACCAACTGTACTGTTCTGGCTAGAGATGCCATTACGACGACTTGGTTCTCCCCGAGATGTTGCACCCGCCATCCTAGTTCCAAATGCCTGCTCAAGCACATCAACTTGCAGCCTCACATGAAAATTATCTTTCTCTTTATGCCTAACAAACATGGTAGCTAGCTCTTCATCATTACTAACTGTCACCCAATTCTTTTCCCCATCATAGTATTTGTATACCACTTCATCAAGCAAACCCCAAGGATATTGGCTACAAATTACCTCCCCAAATTGTCTGAAACTCCAATTACTAGCCATTGGCAACCGATAATCAAAACCTCCTTGGTATTTCTTCTTATCCTTTGCATCGAACATGTACCGGTCCCTTCTAATGTGCACCATGAAAGCAAACTGCAACTCCATCCTAACCGGCGAAAAACAGAGACGCAATCAACACACTAATTGGACAAACCTACTTGAATCGAGTGTTCAAATGCACAACTAAGCTCAATCTAAACAAGAGGCGAGACTTACCCAGTCGTGGATGCGACGGATCTCCGGCCCGATGCTTGCCTCGCTAAATACTCCGGGGTCGCCGATGCTCACCATTTCGCCCTAGGGTTCTTCCTCCTAGTTTAAATAGCTCCAGCAGCCCCCCACCTTTGAGCGCTCCGGCCGGGCGCACGGAAGGAGGCCGCGCCGCGGATCGAGCAGGTGGCGGGCGCCTCACCCGTGGCGTTGCAAGAAGGTGGTGGGCGTCACAGGTATCCATGGAGCATAGGCGCAGGGAGGTAGTGGCGGAGCAGGCCGTGCAGGTGGTGGCGGGGCAGGCGCTGGCCGCGGCGCAGGTGGCGGCGGCGGCGCAGGACAGCCGACCAGGCGGATGGGTGTGAGCTAGAAAGATTTGGGGATTTAGTTGCATGGGCCTACATGTCAGCTTCGGACCCACGTCCACGCGGTCCCACGTGTAAGCTCCGGACCCACAACCACTAACGCCGGTGGACGGAATGGACTCAAATATGGTCGTTTGGCCTCGTCATAGTTTCTGTGCTCGGACTAGGGGCAAAACAGAGGACAATTCGCATCTGAGGGCAAAAATGAGCACATGGACACCACTGAGGGCAAAAGGATAATTAACCCATCTAAAAGTTCCAGAACTAGTTTACTCTTTTGTTTTTATTAATTGTTGTTTCCAAATCGGATGCATTGGCACCCGTGTTTCAAAGACCCGCACCATCCATGCAGCCCCGTTGAGGAGGAAGGCCAAATTGGCCGACCGCACAGGGCCCCAAAATTTTGGGGGCCCCAGTCGAGCATGTAATATGTATAAGGCCCAGCCAAAAACGCAATCTCAGGCAGCCCATTCTAGCGATCCCAGGCACGAACGCACGTAGCTTCTGTAGCCCGTTTTGCTTCCGTAACTCCCGTCCCGATTCGATCGCACGCAGTCGAAAGGGTAGCAGGGGTAGACGGCGGCTGAGCCACAAACGCATCGAGCAGGCAGGGGGCGACACCGTGTACGCGATACGCGGCCGCCGACCGGCCATGCCCCAGCGCACATCATCCCTTGATCCCTTCCCTTGCCAGGGTAAGTTCTTGATTCTTGTCAGGCACTGGTTCTTGTAGTTGTAGACAAAGCGTCCAAGCCCTAATTTATTTCGTCAGTGTAGACAGTAGGTTGTAGGCTGCTTTTTTGTTAAAGGAAACATTCAAAATCTTACATCAGGGTGAAATCCTTTTGTATTTTCTTATAGCTATAATTCTCAGACTTTGAATTGATTCAGATATGTTTGTCTTATTAAACAGAAAGAATCATGCATCCAGGAAGGAGGTATGATTCTGGTGCTTCAAAGCGAAGGAAGAAACAAAAAGTAAAAGAAGATACTCGAAAACAAAAGGGCGCTCTCGATAATTTTTTTGTGAAAGAACCTCAACCCAATTCTCAAAACCAAACTCTAGATGCTAATATTTATGATGCACCCGGTGGTGATCCAGAAGAGGCTGAGGCTCACATTGGTGAAACTGATGAAGGTGATGATATTAACAATGTTGACAAAGGTGATGATTCTAATCATGTTGATGAAGGTGCTAATATTGCTGCTGAAGGTGATGATTCTAATCATGTTGATGAAGGTGCTAATATTGCTGCTGAAGGTGATGATGCTAATATTGCTGATAACACAAATAATTCTGTTCAACCTGATATATTTGATCCCGGAACATGGGATGCACTTAATCCTACAATGATTGATATTTTGGTGCAAAAAGGTCCTAAAAGAGACTTGTCTATTGAGCATGGTCCTACAGACAAATTTGGTAGAAGGTTTTCTGCACTAGCGTACACTAGAGTTCTCTCGAATGGAGAAAAGTGTGATAGAGAGTGGCTTGTGTACAGCAAAGATCTTGACAAAGTATTCTGTTTTTGCTGCAAATTGCTAAGGAAGGGACATGTGAGAGGTCAGTTAGCAAATGATGGCTTCAGTGACTGGCATCATCTTATCAGTAGACTCAAAGAGCATGAAAATGGTAGAGAACGTGTCACAAATATGAGTAGTTGGTATGATTTGCGCCTCAGGTTGGAGAAGAATCAAACAATTGATAAAGTTGCTCAGCAAGAACTTGAAAAGGGAAGGGAGCATTGGAGAAAAGTTTTGCTAAGGATTCTTTTGATTGTGAAATTTCTTGCAGAACATAATATAGCATTTCGTGGCAGTAATAGCAAGGTGTACCAAGATAGTAATGGAAATTTCTTAGGATTGGTTCAAATGTTGGCAGAATTTGACCCAGTTATAAAAGAACATGTTGACCGCATCACAAATGATAAAATCCGTGTTCATTATCTCGGTCCTTCCATCCAGAATGAACTAATAAATTTGCTCGCTGCTGCAATCAGGCTTGAAATCGTTAAGAAGGTAAAAGAAGCAAAGTACTTCTCCGTTTTACTTGATTGTACTCCCGATGCAAGCCACCAAGAGTAGATGTCTTTGATAATTAGGTATGTTGATGCATCTTCAGGTTCTTTTTGCATTGAAGAATCATTCTTAGGTTTTTTGGATGTGAATGATACCACTGGGCAAGGATTGTTTGATGCTCTAAAAAATGAATTGAAAACTCTTGACCTTGATATTGACAATCTGAGAGGGCAAGGATATGATAATGGGTCAAATATGAAGGGAATACATAAAGGGGTACAAAGTAAAGTCTTGAAAATAAATCGGAGAGCTTTTTATTCAGCTTGTGTTTGTCATAGTCTGAATTTGACAATATGTGATATGGCAAAGTCTTGTCGTAAAGCATCCGATTTTTTTGGAGTTATCCAACGCATCTACACAACATTTGCTAACTCTACTAAAAGATGGCAAATTCTGAAAAATAACATATCAGGAGTGACTCTCAAGTCATTGTCATCTACTAGGTGGGAGAGTCGTGTTGATAGTGTTAAGGCTGTAAGGATTCAACTACCAGAAATAAGGGAGGCTCTACTACAAGTGGCTGAAAATGATAAAGATCCATCGACAAGTAGTGAAGCTCAATCATTGGCAGAAAATAATCTTTGTGACTTTGAATTCTTAGTGTCAATAATCATATGGTATGAAATATTATCAGCTATTAATTTGATCAGCAAAGAGTTGCAGTCAAAGGATATGCTTATTGATATTGCTATTGAGTCTATAAAGGGCTTGATTTCTTTCTTCACTAAGTATAGAGAATCTGGCTTTTCAAAAGCACTGGAAGTTGCAAAAGAAATTGCAAAGGAGATGGATATTAATCCAGAGTTCCGCACCAAGCATAAAATCAAAAGAAAAAGGCAATTTGGTGAGGGTGCAGATGATCCATCTATTGTTTCACAATCAGCAGAGGAGTCATTTAGGGTCAATTATTTTCTGCATATTGTTGATCAAGCTATAGTTTCACTTAACACGAGATTTGAACAGTATGAGGGGTATGAAAAAATATTTGGTTTCTTGTTTACTTCAGATAGGCTGCGATCCTTGGATGACAAGAGTTTATTGGCTGCGTGTGTTAATCTTGAAGATGCACTTAAGAGTGGAGAACATAAAGATATTGATGGACTTGAATTGTGTTGCGAACTACTTTTTCTGCAGGGCTCACTTCAGAAATCTATGGGCCCACTTGATATTCTGAACTTTTTGAAGAAGCGTTCCTTAATATATCCTAATGCTGTTATCGCATACAGAATTGTTTTAACCATTCCTGTGACAGTTGCATCTGCGGAAAGGAGCTTTTCTAAACTCAAGTTGTTGAAATCCTACTTGCGTTCTACAATGACACAAGAAAGACTGAATGGATTGGCAACAATAGCACTTGAAAATGATGTCTTGGAGAAGATTAATTATGAAGATTTGATCGAAGATTTCATATCAAGAAATACTAGAAGAATGCTGCTTTTTGGTTGAAAATGAGGTCAGTTTATAAGTGTATTCCTTTAGTACCATTTTTACTATTTTACCGTTAGTATTTGATATATTTCCTAAATATTTACAATAAGATATATTTGCAGTTAAATAATTAAGTGAGAGTATGCTTTACTTGCATTAGTTCTTCAGTTATATATGGTTTAAAAAATAGGGCCCTATTTTGATTTTCGTCCCGGGCCCCCAAATTTCTGGAGACGGCCCTGCATCCATGGAGCAAGTATATAGACACATGGGATTAATTATGAGCCGGCCTCATTAGGCTCGGGCAGAATCACCAATGTGATTCTTCGTAAACATGATGTATATCCAACATAGTAAATAGCCGAATCAACAATTACATGGCGCTAATAGTACACGACTTGTTTTGGAGTACAAACTAATAACATAGATAGATAGAGGAACATGGATGGTTGTTCTTTACAGAATGGGAACTCAGTTCAGTTCTGGAAGGACAAATTGAATGGTATACCACATATGCAATCCTGGCCTCATTTATTCTCCTTTAGCAAAAATGAGCATATTACCATCTCACAGGTTTGGGACTTGGAAGATTTATCAGACCACTTCCATCTCCCCATGTCTGAGGAAGCATTTGACCAATATAATTCCTTGCTTCTCCTCATTGCCGAAACACATGTCACTGAACAAATGGACACTTGGCAATTCCCCCCTGGTGCCACCACTTACAAGGTATCCAATGTTTACAAATCACTAATAGCGGAGCACCGTGTGCTACCTGTGATTAAATGGATGTGGCACACTTGCTATCAGCTGAGACATACGATTTTTTTTTCTGGCATCTGGTCAATAATAGCGTCAACACAAGAGGTATGCTCCTGTGTAAGAATTTCTTTATTGAAGATTACTCTTGTGTCTTGTGCAACAGGAAAACGCTAAAAACCCTAGACCATTTGTTCTTCCACTGCCCATTTGCTCGGACGTGCTGGTCATATCTCTGTTCAAATTGGGTACCACTTCACCAGGATATACAGGCAGATATCTCTTCTTTAAAGACGCAGCTGGGATTGCCATCTCCCTGGAAATTATCATCTTAGCCTCCTGGGCCATCTGGAACACCAGAAGTGATTTGATGTTCAAAGGCATCACACCAAGCCTCTACAGCTGCAGAAGAAGATTTAAACAGGAGCTCAACTGGCTGGTCCACCCAGCTAAGAAGATATCTTGCTAATTTGGAGAGCTGGGTGCAGGCTTTTACATAACCACTGTAATCTGCGAGCCTTAGTAGCTTTTGTTGTATCTGCCTGCAAGGGATCTTTCGTTCTTTGTATTCTTTATTATTTTGTTTGTTGTTTTGCTTAGGTAGCTGTCAGCTTTCTTATCTTCGTCGCGGAGTCATTCTTACTAAAAATAACCTTATTAAGAGGAATTGGCATGGAAGCCAGCAATGTGTATTTTGTCACCATGGGGAGAAAATAAAACATTTATTCTTCCAATGCAAATTGGCTCGTTCTATATGGTCAGTCATCCAAATAGCTTCTGGCTTGTATCCTCCCTGTAGTGTTGCTAATGTATTTGGCAACTGGTTACATGGGATTGATCCCAGGTTTAGAACTCTTCTCAGGGTGGGAGCGCTTGCCGTTATTTGGTCGCTTTGGCTATGTAGAAATGATAAGGTTTTTAACGATAAAAGTACTTTTCTGTTGCAGGTTATCTACAGATGTACTGGGACTCTTCATTTATGGTCCTCTCTACAACGCATGGAGAATCGAGGCTTGTTTACGGAGGTGTGTACACGATTGGAGGCTACGGCGAGGAATACTTTTACCCAACATGGGTGGCAGCATGATCTAAGGATTGCCCCCCCTCCACATTAGGCGTTATACGGACTCTACATGTTTCGTTGTAATTCGCCTTTTTATTTTTATTTTATGTGAGAGGATCTTATTTGGCTATGTGCGTCTTAGTTATGTAGAGGCCGGGTGTAATGCTTAAATCCTTTAAGTAATAAAAGCGCCCCTTTTCGAAAAAGCTGTCAGCTTTCTGTACAGCTTTTTTTTCTTTTTTCAAGACTTTGTACTGTTTATTTAAAATTATTAAAAATATGCAGCAGAGTCCTGTGCCCTGCTGTTTCCCTAAAAAAATGATCCAGGTCGATCCCTCGGGATGTTTGATGCCTGCAAACTACAGACGCTTCCAACCGAGCAAATTAAGAGGCATCCAAGCTAGAGGAAAGTAAGTATGGATCATTTGCATTGTAAAGTCAATTCTTTCCATTATCCCAATACAGAATCAGCGATGCAATTCCTCACAAACATGATCTGAATCAAACGTAGTAAATAGCCGAACCAAAAACTACATGGTACTAATATTAATATGTAGGAAACACGACTTCTTTCGAGTACAAACTAATGACATAGATTCTTGTCAAAAAAAACTAATGGCATAGATAGATAGGGCAACACCGATGGTTTGGTAACATGATCTATTTATAGATAGATGCAATTTTCTTCATAGAGCCAGCAAGCGCGTCGCCTGCTTCTCGTAGTCATACGGAGGAGCAACATCCAAGTCGTCGCTATGGTCTACGGATGCGATTGCAGGTGCTGGCCCCCGCTTCTTGTCCGCCTCTTCTTGGGTTGCCCTGGCCTCTTCCTCGATCTCGGACAAGTCGGTGAAGTAGTTGTCGTCGATCTCTATGTAGCCCTTCTCAAACCACTCGTCGCGGACCTTGGCCTCTCTATGGGTCCGCCTTTGATCCTCTTGTGAAGAACTGCAGGAAGTCCTGGTGGATCCTCTTGTGAAGAACGGCGGCCTCTCTATGGGTCCGCCTTTGATCCTCGAGCCACTCCTCAGTGACGCCGAGGATCTCCGCCATGTTGTCGCGCAGGAGGTAGGAGGGCATCTCTAGTTCGTGGTATTCCTCTATCGGCATGGCCAGGATGGAACTCACGTACACGTCGGGAAGCCGCTGCTTCCTGCCGGTTGCTCTCTCCGGTTCGGCGGCGCACTGGACGTCTGTCTGGATCGCCGTGTCCGACGGCGACGTCTGCACCGCCCCATGCTGCTGTGGAGCAGAATCCATCTCGGCCATTGATCCTCGACTCCGGTGGAGTTTCCGGGTGTTGATCGATTGGGTTGAAGGATTGATCTCGCTAGATCTTATTTTTAGGGCCATCTCGCTAGATGTTACAATATCTTTCTTTTTTTTGAGGCAAAGATGTTACAATATCTAGAAACAAAAAACCCTCGTCGTACGGGAGGAGGAATCGGACCCAAACTCAGCAACGGACTGGATACGGCTACAACTGGGCCAGCCCACACCTCTTTGTGACGCGGTTGTTTTTCCTTTTTGTGAGTAGCTCTTGTTTCTAGTATCGTTCTTTTTCCAAAACAGATGTGTGGTGAACTGTGTGCTGCAACGTTTCTTGTTTTATTTTTGGAAATGGAGGCATACCCTCGACCACTGCATCATAATGATGCATGCAGCCATTTTATTAAAAGTTCGTAAAGTAACACAAAGTCGTCCAAGAATTACAGCTCGCAAGTGGAGCGAAAGTAAAAACTAAAAGTTCATGCTGGCAATTACAACCGAAATGGCTATGTGAATAAGCTCGCTAGACTCCTATCCCGCAAGAAGGTTAAATTGTGTTGTCTGTTAAATATCAAATCATTCCTGCAATTCCATATAGCCCATAAAAGCGCACATATTCCAATCCGAATACGAGTCGCAGTAGTATGCTCAACCCCAGTTAACCACATTCCAAACAATGACGCACTGTCAACTGAAGGGTTAATGCTGAAGGCTATATGAACCGTTCTCCAAAGCAATTTGGTGAGTGGGCATTCAAGAAATAAATGTTGTATTGTTTCATCATGATCACAAAAACAACATCGTGGACTACCTACCCATCGCCTCTTGATTAACTTGTCCTTGGTAAGAATTACTTGTTTGTAGACAAACCACATAAAGATTTTAATGCGCAAAGGAACCTTAATCTTTCAAATATGCAACGATCTCGGGATTGGGCCAGAATTAATCTAATCCACATAAAAGGATTTCACCGTAAATACCCCATTTTTAGTTAGTTTCCATTGCGTCGAATCTGATTGATCGGAGAGTTGAACATCTATCAGTCTCCGAACATTAATCTTAGTTTTTTGTCTTGTAAATCAGACTTTCCTCGACGTGAGTGTGCAACTCTTATCTTATTTCTTTTATTACTGTACTAGCAAACATGCTCGTGCGTTGCAACGGGGGATACATTATACATGACCCGAAAATGACAACAAAAAATAGAACACATTTTTTCATAAATTCAATCTTTTCCAAAAATGTCCAAAAATTCAAAATTATTTGATAATCAAAAAGTTGTTCATGATTTCAAAATTGGTTCATGTTTTAAAATTTTGTTTCATGTTCAAAATAAGTTCAAAATTCCAAGTTCTAAAAAATGTTCAAAATTAAACATGTTGATCATCTTTTACAAAATTGCTCACGTTTCAAAAAAAAGTTCACCGAATTGAAAAAAAATGTTCACTATGTTTAAAAAATGTTCATCTTGTATAGAAATTTTGTTCAACATGCATGAAAAAGGTTCATCATCATATATTTTAAAAACGTCCAATCTGTATTTGAATATTGTTCACTGTACACTAAGAAAATGTTCAGTCTGTATTTAAATTTACTTTCAGAAAACTGTTCATAGTTCAAACAAATTGTTCAGTATTCCATTTTTTCAGAATTTCAAAAAAGTTCACATTTTCCAAAATAGATATTTACCTTGAAAAAATCACTATGAAAAAATAGCTCATGCTATTATTTGAATTTTTAATTTGTGCTCGATGTTTAAAAAATTTTTGGATTGTTTGAATAAATTTCTTCACATTTTCTTCAATGAAATGTTGAAAACGGATCTGCCGCTGTCGTTACACTTCAATTTTGAGTGCCCCTTCTTGGTTGTCCAGTGTTGCTAGCTCAGTTGGGGATAGCCTCGCTAATATCTAGCGTGAGGTTGGTAGTTCGATTCCTAATAAGACAAAAATTAGGGTCGCGCTATTCGTCATTCTGGGTGAGGACTAGTTATTCTTCACCCCCCACTATTTTACCATCAATGCACCGTAATTTTACGTTCCGTAAGTTTTGTCTTATTTTCGACGCAAAAAGGGACCGTAAGAAAATATATAATCACCGTAAAAAATATTTTATGTTATGTAAAATTATAAACATAAAAACATAATCTAAAATACATATAAATTGTAGATTTTCTTGTTTTATGATCTATATTTTTATTTTCTTATGTAAAATTTTACGTAGTGAATCAATACGAATGTAACTATTTGAATTCGAAATGTAATTTAATTATAAAATGATTGTAAGATTACCTCGGATGGAGAATAACTTATTCTGCAGTCTGGGTGATGAATAGTGTGTGTGTATATATATATATATATATATATATATATATATATATATATATATATATATATATATATATATATATTATGAGATTAAAATTAAGGACAGCAAAAATATGTTGACTATAAATTGTTTGTAAGATAAACTCGTGGTGCATCTGACACTCTGCCAACCTCTGCCTCCCCACGTGATTAGCCATGCCACCTCCGCGAGTGCTCAATGAAAGACAAAAAGTCAGCAACAAACCATACAAAGCTAAGAGCATCTCCAACCGCGCCCCCAATAAGGCCCTTCAGGTGAGTTTTTGGTCGTCGGCGCCAAAAAATCAGCCCAGTTGCGCCTCCAAAGGCCTAATTTTCGCCGGCTCGGGCCGAAATTGGCGCCGGCGGACCCAACCCGACCTCGGCGTGCTGGGGGGCGCTCGGGGGCACCGGGCGAATCTTTTTTCGCGCGAAAGAGCCATGGGCCCTCCTTGCCAGCGACTCGTCTCGCTTCTCGCCGCTTTGTCGTCCTCATCGCCTCGTTTCCCGCGGCGAATCAATGCCAAAGCTGCCACACGCTGCCGCGCCGGTCAGCCTCCGCCATTGATGCCTCATGGGCGGCGCAGTGAAAATGAGACGACGTGCGTCCCCTCGCATGCCACGCGTAATGCGGCGGCCACGCGTACGCGTGGCGCCTCCGCCTACATTAAGCCGACCCCCAGCGCGTCGGTGGCACGCACAGAGTCTCCGCCGCCGGCGCCACCTTTCTCCCCCTTCCTCCCTCTCCTCTCGCCGTCTCCAGCTCAAAGAATGGCCAAACGCTTTTCAGGCGACGGAGCGGCGGCGAACAGCTTCGGCCGCCGCCACCTTCACGAGAATGAAACTCGGCTCCTCTTCGAGGCCGAGTATCCGGTCCCGCCGGACATGCGGGTGCCCGGGGTCTGGAGAATCACCGCCAGCGGGGTCCCGGTGCCGCCACCGCCCACTGGGGCGGCGCGGCGCGCGGAGATCGCGCGTATCCTCTCCTCCCTGCCGCGGACGGCGAGGGAGGGGCCACGCTACGTCCCCGACAGGCCGCTCTGGGAGCCATACTTCCGCCGCTGCCACGCCGAGCAGCTCAAGGACACCAACGGTGTCGTTCCCTCTGGCAGGCTCAACTCCGAGGGGAGGCGCCGATGCTGGGGCGTGCCCGGCCACACGCTGGAGGCCGTCCTCGAGTACATCGAGGACGGCAACACGCCGAGGCTGGAGTACCCCTCCCCCCGTCCTTCTCTCGCCGTCGTGGGAGCTCGTGGATGCCGAGGCGCATGGACCCCGGGGCGTCCTCCTCCTCGTCAGGTCGGTCGACCGGCTCTCCCTGCCTCCGCCCCGTCAAGCCGGAGCCCCAGGACACGCCTGTCAGTGCGCGCACCCGCAGCTCCGGCGTCCGCATCAACGACTCCGCCCCCGCCTTTGTCCACCTCGTCCTTGTCAGGCCGAAGCCGGAGCCCGGCCTCCCCGCGGAGTACGACGAGATAGCCCGGCGTGGCTTCTCCGACGAGTATGCCCTACGGTGGGCGCGGGACGACTACCTCCGCGACAAGGTGGTCCGGCAGCGCCGGGCCCTGGAGAAGATAGCCGCCCGCAAACGTGGGCGTGAGGATGAGCACGACGTCGTGGTCCTCGACAGCGACGACGATGCCGCCACCCCCGGACCGTCCAACCCGCCGCGCCAACCGAGGGAGGGTTGCAGCAGGGATGGCAGCCGTGGCGGAGACGACGATGACGACGATGACGGCGGCGGCGGAGACGACGACGGCGGCGGCGGCGGCGACTACACGCGGTTCTACTGCCTCCTCGGCATGTAGATCTGCAAGGCGGCGGGCGGCGAGGGAGAACGGCGAGGAGTAATTGAAGGAAATATGCCCTAGAAGCAATAATAAATCTATTATTTATTTCCTTATATCATGATAAATGTTCATTATTCATGCTAGAATTGTATTAATCGGAAACATAATACGTGTGTGAATACATAGACAAACAGAGTGTCACTAGTATGCCTCTACTTGACTAGCTCGTTATTCAAAGATGGTTATGTTTCCTAACCATAGACATGAGTTGTCATAGTATTAACTGGATCACATCATTAGGAGAATGATGTGATTGACTTGACCCATTCCGTTAGCATAGCACTTGATCGTTTAGTTTGTTGCTATTGCTTTCTTCATGACTTATACATGTTCCTATGACTACGAGATTATGCAACTCCCGTTTACCGGAGGAACACTTTATGTGCTACCAAACGTCACAACGTAACTGGGTGATTATAAAGGTGCTCTACAGGTGTCTCCGAAGGTACTTGTTGGGTTGGCGTATTTCGAGATTAGGATTTGTCACTCCGATTGTCGGAGAGGTATCTCTGGGCCCTCTCGGTAATGCACATCACATAAGCCTTGCAAGCATTGCAACTAATAAGTTAGTTGCGGGATGATGTATTACGGAACGAGTAAAGAGACTTGCCGGTAACGAGATTGAACTAGGTATTGAGATACCGACGATCAAATCTCGGGCAAGTAACATACCAATGACAAAGGGAACAACGTATGCTGTTATGCGGTCTGACCGATAAAAGATATTCGTAGAATATGTGGGAGCCAATATGAGCATCCAAGTTCCGCTATTGGTTATTGACCGGAGACATGTCTCGGTCATGTCTACATTGTTCTCGAACCCATAGGGTCCACACACTTAATGTTACGATGACAGTTTCATTATGAGTTTATATATTTTTGATGTACCGAAGGTTGTTCGGAGTCCCGGATATGATCACGGACATGACGAGGAGTCTCGAAATGGTCAAGACATAAAGATCGATATATTGGACGGCTATATTCGGACACAGGAAGTGTTTCGGGTGATTTCGGAGAAAACCGGAGTGCCGGAAGGGTTACCGGAACCCCCTCGGGGAAGTATTGGGCCTTAGTGGGCCTTAGGGGAGAGAGAGGGCAGCAGCCCAGGAGGTGGCGCGCCCCCTCCCATGGGGAGTCTGAATTGGACTAGGGGAGGGGGGCGCGGCCCCTCTTTCCCTCTCCCTCTCCCTCTCTTTCCTTCCCCCTTCCCTCTTCCTAGTTGGACTAGGAAAGGGGAGTCCTACTCCTACTAGGAGGAGGACTCCCCCCTCCTTGGCGCGCCTCAAGGGCCGGCCGGCCTCCCCCTTGCTCCTTTACATACAGGGGTAGGGGGCACCTCTAGACACACAAGTTGATCTTTGTGATCGTTTTCTTAGCCGTGTGCGGTGCCCCCCTCCACCATAATCCTCGATAATATTGTAGCAATGCTTAGGCGAAGCCCTGCGACGGTAGAACATCAAGATCGTCACCACGCCGTCGTGCTGAAAGAACTCTTCCCCGACACTTTGCTGGATCGGAGTCCGGGGATCATCATCGAGCTGAACGTGTGCTAGAACTCGGAGGTGTCGTAGTTTCGGTGCTTGATCGGTCGGGCTGTGAAGACGTACGACTACATCAACCGCGTTGTGCTAACGCTTCCGCTTCCGGTCTACAATGGTACGTAGACAACACTCTCCCCTCTCGTTGCTATGCATCACCATGATCTTGCGTGTGCGTAGGAAAATTTTTGAAATTACTACGTTCCCCAACAGTGGCATCTGAGCCTAGGTTTTATGCGTTGATGTTGTGCACGAGTAGAACACAAGTGAGTTGTGGGCGATATAAGTCATACTGCTTACCAGCATGTCATACTTTGGTTCGGCGGTATTGTTAAATGAAGCGGCCCAGACCGACATTACGCGTACGCTTACGCAAGACTGGTTCTACCGACGTGCTTTGCACACAGGTGGCTGGCGGGTGTCAGTTTCTCCAACTTTAGTTGAACCAAGTGTGGCTACACCCGGTCCTTGCGAAGGTTAAAACAGCACCAACTTGACAAACTATCGTTGTGGTTTTGATGCGTAGGTAAGAACGGTTCTTGCTCAGCCCATGGCAGCCACGTAAAACTTGCAACAACAAAGTAGAGGACGTCTAACTTGTTTTTGCAGGGCATGTTGTGATGTGATATGGTCAAGACGTGATGAGATATAAGTTGTTGTATGAGATGATCATGTTTTTTTTGAAGTTATCGGCAACTGGCAAAAGCCTTATGGTTATCTCTCTATTGCATAAGATGCAAGTGCCAAATAATTGCTTCACTTTATCGCTATGTGATAGCAATAGTTGCAAGAGCAATAGTTGGCGAGACGACCATGTGATGACACATTGATATAGATCAAGATGATGGAGATCATGGTGTCATGCCGGTGACGATGGAAATCATGACGATGCTTTGGAGATGGAGATCAAAGGCACACGATGATGATGGCCATATCATGTCACATATTTTGATTGCATGTGATGTTTATCCTTTATACATCTTATTTTGCTTAGTTCAACGTCTTTTATACATCTTATTTTGCTTAGTTCAACGGTAGCTTTATAAGATGATCTCTCACTAATTATCAAGGAACAAGTGTTCTCCCTAAGTATGCACCGTTGCGAAAGTTCTTCGTGCTGAGACACCACATGATGATCGGGTGTGATAGGCTCTACGTTCAAATACAACGGGTGCAAAACAGTTGCACACGCGGAATACTCAGGTTAAACTTGACGAGCCTAGCATATAACAGATATGGCCTCGGAACACGGGGACCGAAAGGTCGAGCGTGAATCATATAGTAGATATGATCAACATAGTGATGTTCACCATTGAAACTACTCCATCTCACGTGATGATCAGACATGGTTTAGTTGATTTGGATCACGTGATCACTTAGAGGATTAGAGGGATATCTATCTAAGTGGGAGTTCTTGAGTAATATGATTAATTGAACTTTAATTTATCATGAACTTAGTCCTGGTAGTATTAGCATATCTATGTTGTAGATCAATAGCTCGCGTTGTTGCTTCCCTATGTTTTATATATGTTCCTAGAGAAAACTATGTTGAAAAAATGTTAGTAGCAATGATGCGGATTGGATCCGTGATCTGAGGATTAACCTCATTGCTGCACAGAAGAATTATGTCCTTGATGCACCGCTAGGTGACAGACCTATTGCAGGAGTAGATGCAGACGTTATGAACATTTGGCTAGCTCAATATGATGACTACTTGATAGTTTAGTGCACCATGCTTAACGGCTTAGAATCGGGACTTCAAAGACGTTTTGAACGTCATGGACCATATGAGATGTTCTAGGAGTTGAAGTTAAATATTTCAAGCAAATACCCGAGTTGAGAGATATGAAGTCTCCAACAAGTTCTATAGCTAAAAGATGGAGGAGAATAGCTCAAGCAGTGAGCATATGCTCAGATTGTCTGGGTACTACAATCGCTTGAATCAAGTGGGAGTTAATCTTACAGATAAGATAGTGATTGATAGAGTTCTCTAGTCACCATCACCAAGTTACTAAAACTTCGTGATGAACTATAGTATGCAAGGAATGACGAAAGCGATTCCCGAGCTCTTCGTAATGTTGAAACCGACGAAGGTAGAAATCAAGAAAGAGCATCAGGTGTTGATGATTGACAAGAACACTAGTTTCAAGAAAAGGGCAAAGGGAAAGAAAGGGAACTTCAAGTAGAATGTCAAGCAAGTTGTCACTCCCGTGAAGAAGCCCAAAGTTGGACCAAAGCCTGAAACTGAGTGCTTCTACTGCAAAGGAAATGATCACTGGAAGCAGAAATTCCCTGAATATTTGGTGGATAAGAAAGATGGCAAAGTGAACAAAGGGTATATTTGATATACAGGTTATTGATGTGTGCCTTACTAGTGTTTATAGTAGCCCTTGAGTATTTGATACTTGTTCGGTTGCTAAAATTGGCAACTCGAAACAGGAGTTACAGAATGAACAGAGACTAGTTAAAGGTGAAGTGACGATGTGTGTTGGAATTGGTTCCAAGATTGATATGATCATCATCGCACACTCCCTATACTTTCGGGATAAGTGTTGAACCTAAATAAGTGTTATTTGGTGTTTACGTTGAGCATAAATATGATTTGATCATGTTTATTGCAATACGATTATTCATTTAAGTTAGAGAACAATTGTTGTTCTGTTTACATGAATAGAACCTTCGGTGTTCATACACACCAACAAAATGGTTTGTTGGATCTCGATCATAGTGATACACATATTCATAATATTCAAGCCAAAAGATGCAAAGTTAATGATGATAGTGCAACTTATTTGTGGCACTGCCGTTTAGGTCATATTGGTGTAAAGCGCATGAAGAAAATCCATGCTGATGGGCTTTTGGAATCACTTGATTATGAATCACTTGATGCTTGCGAACCATGCCTCATGGGCAAGATGACTAAGACTCCGTTCTCTGGAACAATGGAGCGAGAAATAGATTTGTTGGAAATCATACATACTGATGTATGTGGTCCGATGAATATTGAAGCTCATGGCAGGTATCATTATTTTCTGATCTTCACAGATGATTTGAGCAGATATGAGTATATCTACTTGATGAAACACAAGTCTGAAACATTTGAAAAGTTCAAAGAATTTCAGAGTGAAGTGGAGAATCATCGTAACAAAATAAAAAGTTTCTACGATATGATCGCAGAAGTAAAATATTTGAGTTACGAGTTTGGCCTTCAGTTAAAACAATGTGAAATAGTTTCACTACTCACGCCACCTGGAACACCGCAGTGTAATGGTGTGTCCGAACGTCGTAACCGTACTTTATTAGATATGGTGCGATCTATGATGTCTCTTACCGATTTACCACTATCGTTTTGGGGTTATGCATTAGAGACAGCTACATTCACATTAAAAAGGGCACCATCTAAATCCGTTGAGACGACACCGTATGAACTGTGGTTTGGCAAGAAACCTAAGCAGTCGTTTCTTAAAGTTTGAGGTTGCAATGCTTATGTGAAAAGGTTTCAACCTGATAAGCTCAAACCCAAATCGGAGAAGTGCGTCTTCATAGGATACCCAAAAGAAAATGTTGGGTACACCTTCTATCACAGATCCGAAGGCAAGATATTCATTGCTGAGAATGGATCCTTTCTAGAGAAGGAGTTTCTCTCGAAAGAAGTGAGTGGGAGAAAAGTAGAACTTGATGAGGTAACTGTACCTGCTCCCTTATTGGAAAGTAGTTCATCACAGAAATCTGTTCATGTGACTACTACACCATTTAGTGAGGAAGCTAATGATGATGATCATGTAACTTCAGATCAAGTTACTACCGAACCCCGTAGGTAAACCAGAGTGAGATCCGCACCAGAGTGGTACGGTAATCCTGTTCTGGAGGTCATGTTACTTGACCATGACGAGCCTACGAACTATGAGGAAGCGATGATGAGCCTAGATTCCGTGAAATGGCTTGAGGCCATGAAATCTGAGATGAGATCCATGTATGAGAACAAAGTATGGACTTTGATTGACTTGCCCAATGATCGGTGAGCCATTGAGATTAAATGGATCTTCAAGAGGAAGACGGACGCTGATAGTAGTGTTACTATCTACAAAGCTAGAATTGTCGCAAAAAGTTTTCGACAAGTTCAAGGTGTTGACTAAGATGAGAGTTTCTCACTCGTATTTATGCTTAAGTCTGTCCGAATCATGTTAGCAATTGCCGCATTTTATGAAATCTGGCAAATGGATAAACAAAACTGCATTCCTTAATGGGTTTATTAAAGAAGAGTTGTATATGATGCAACCGGAAGGTTTTTTCAATCCTAAAGGTACTAACAAAATATGCAAGCTCCAGCAATCCATCTATGGACTGGTGCAAGCATCTCGGAGTTGGAATATACGCTTCGATAAGTTGATCAAAGCATATAGTTTTATACAGACTTACGGTGAAACCTGTATTTATAAGAAAGTGAGTGGGAGCACTACAACATTTCTGATAAGTATATGTGAATGACATATTGTTGATCGGAAATAATATCGAATTATTCTGCAAAGCATAAAGGAGTGTTTGAAAGGAGTTTTTTAAAGAAAGACCTCGGTGAAGCTGCTTACATATTGAGCATCAAGATCTATAGAGATAGATCAAGACGCTTGATAAGTTTTTTCAATGAGTACATACCTTGATAAGATTTTGAAGTAGTTCAAAATGGAACAGTCAAAGAAGGAGTTCTTGCCTATGTTACAAGGTGTGAAGTTGTGTAAGACTCAAAACCCGACCACGGCAGAAGATAGAGAGAGAGAATGGAAGTCATTCCCTATGCCTTAGCCATAGGTTCTATAAAGTATGCCATGCTGTTTACCAGACCTATTGTATACCCTGCCCTGAGTTTGGCAAGGGAGTACAATAGTGATCTAGGAGTAGATCACTGGACATTGGTCAAAATTATCCTTAGTGGAATAAGGATATGTTTCTCGATTATGGAGGTGACAAAAGGTTCATCGTAAAGGGTTACGTCGATGCAAGTTTTGACACTGATCCAGATGACTCTAAGTCTCAATCTGGATACATATTGAAAGTGGGAGCAATTAGCTAGAATAGCTCCATGCAGAGCATTGTTGACATAGAAATTTGCAATATACTTACGAATCTGAATGTGGCAGACCCGTTGACTAAACTTCTCTCACAAGCAAAACATGATCATACCTCAGTATTCTTTGGTTGTTAATCACATAGCGACGTGAACTAGATTATTGACTCTAGTAAACCCTTTGGGTGTTGGTCACATGTCGATGTGAACTATGGGTGTTAATCACATGGTGATGTGAACTATTGATGTTAAATCACATGGCGATGTGAACTAGGTTATTGACTTTAGTGCAAGTGGGAGACTGAAGGAAATATGCCCTAAAGGCAATAATAAAACTATTATTTATTTCCTTATATCATGATAAATGTTTATTATTCATGCTAGAATTGTATTAACCGGAAACATAATACATGTGTGAATACATAGACAAACAGAGTGTTACTAGTATGCCTCTACTTGACTAGCTCGTTGATCAAAGATGGTTATGTTTCCTAACCATAGACATGAGTTGTCATTTGATTAACGGGATCACATCATTAGGAGAATGATGTGATTGACTTGACCCATTTCGTTAGCATAGCACTTGATCGTTTAGTTTGTTGCTATTGCTTTCTTCATGACTTATACATGTTCCTATGACTATGAGATTATGCAACTCCCGTTTACCGGAGGAACACTTTGTGTGCTACCAAACGTCACAACGTAACTGGGTGATTATAAAGGTGCTCTACATGTGTCTCCGAAGGTACTTGTTGGGTTGGCGTATTTCGAGATTAGGATTTGTCACTCCGATTGTCGGAGAGGTATCTCTGGGCCCTCTCGGTAATGCACATCACATAAGCATTGCAACTAATAAGTTAGTTGCGGGATGATGTATTACGGAACGAGTAAAGAGACTTGCCGGTGACGAGATTGAACTAGGTATTGAGATACCAACGATCAAATCTCGGGCAAGTAACATACCAACGACAAAGGGAACAACGTATGTTGTTATGCTGTCTGACCGATAAAAGATCTTCGTAGAATATGTGGGAGCCAATATGAGCATACAGGTTTCGCTATTGGTTATTGACCGGAGACATGTCTCAGTCATGTCTACATTGTTCTCGAACCCGTAGGGTCCGCACGCTTAACGTTAAGATGACAGTTCCATTATGAGTTTATATATTTTGATGTACCGAAGGTTGTTCGGAGTCCTGGATATGATCACGGACATGACGAGGAGTCTCGAAATGGTCGAGACCTAAAGATCGATATATTGGACGGCTATATTCGGACACTGGAAGTGTTTCGGGTGATTTCGGAGAAAATCGGAGTGCCGGAAGGGTTACCG